>NW_020523830.1:0-18998 GCF_003368295.1 Carassius auratus | reverse complement strand
ATGCAATCAGAATCAGAATCAGAAATGAGCTTTATTGCCAGGTATGTACACATACGAGGAATTTGTTTTCGTGACAGAAGCTCCGCAGTACAACAGAATGACAGCGACAGAACATAAAACACATGATAAAAGAATAAAAAATACAAATAAGTAGATAGTAAATAACAATATACAAATGACAATTGTAGGCAAGTATATTACAAAATGAAGTTATGTATGTACATATATATTGTGTGCAAAATTTAAGTGTATACTAAGTATGGTGTTAGATAAATAAAGTGTGTGTGTATATAAATATAAAGTGTAGTGTGTCCGCCGTTATTATAAGCTGTTCATAAGATGGATTGCCTGAGGGAAGAAACTGGTCCTGTGTCTGGTCGTTCTAGTGCTCAGTGCTCTGTAGCGTCGACCAGATGGCAACAGTTCAAAGAGGGAGTGTGCTGGATGTGAGGGGTCCAGAGTGATTTTGACAGCCCTTTTTCTCACTCTGGATAAGTACAGTTCTTGAATAGATGGGAGGGTTGAACCGATGATTCGCTCAGCAGTCCAGACTACCCTCTGTAGTCTTCTGAGGTCAGATTTAGAAGCTGAGCTGAACCAGACAGTTACTGAAGTGCAGAGGATGGATTCAATGATGGTGGAGTAGAACTGTTTCAGCAGCTCCTGTGGCAGGTTAAACTTCCTCAGCTGGCGGAGAAAGTACAACCTCTGCTGGGCCTTTTTCACAATGGAGTCAATGTGAATGTCCCACTTCAGGTCCTGAGAGATAGTGGTGCCCAGGAACCTGAATGACTCCACTGCAGTCACAGTGCTGTTCATGATGGTGAGTGGGGAGAGTGCAGGGGGGTTTCTCCTGAAGTCCACGATCATCTCCACTGTTTTGAGGGTGTTAAGCTCCAGGTTGTTGAGACTGCACCAGACAGCCAGCTCTTTTACCTCCTGTCTGTAAGCAGACTCGTCACCCGTCCTGAATGAGGCCTATGAGTGTGGTGTCATCTGCAAACTTCAGGAGCTTGACAGAGAGGTCCTTAGATGTGCAATCATTAGTGTACAGGGAGAAGAGCAGTGGGGAGAGAACGCACCCCTGGGGAGCTCCGGTGCTGATTGTACGGGTGCTGGATGTGTATTTTCCCAGCCTCACTAGCTGCTGCCTGTCTGTCAGGAAGCTGTTGATCCACTGACAGACTGAGGTGGGCACGGAGAGCTGATTTAGTTTGGGCAGGAGGAGGTTTGGGATGATCGTGTTGAAGGCCGAGCTGAAGTCCACAAACAGGATCCTCACATAAGTCCCGGTCTGTCTAGGTGTTGCAGAACATAATGCAGTCCAATGTTTACTGCATCGTCCACAGACCTGTTTGCTCTGTAGGCAAACTGAAGAGGATCCAGCAAGGGCCCAGTGATGTCCTTCAGGTGGCCCAGCACCAGTTTTTCAAATGACTTCATGACTACAGACGTTAGAGCCACAGGCCTGTAGTCATTTAGTCCTGTAATTTTGGGTTTCTTAGGGATGGGGATGATGGTGGAACGTTTGAGGCATGAAGGGACTTCGCACAGCTCCAGCGATCTGTTGAAGATCTGTGTGAAGATGGGGGCCAGCTGGTCAGCACAGGATTTCAGACAGGCTGGTGTAACACAATCTGGGCCTGGTGCTTTTTTCCTTTTCTGCTTCCGGAAGACCTGGCGCACCGCATCCTCGCTGATCTGAATTGCAGGTGTGGGGGAGAGGGGGGATGCAGGAGGTGAGAATGGTGAGAGTGCTTGATTGGAGAGGTGTTCAGGATGGGTTGCAGGAGCTGTTAATGGTGTGAACGGTAGTTTGGAGAGGCATTCAGGGCTGGTTGCAGGAGTTGTGAAGGGTGTGAATGGTTTTGTGGGGAGGCGTTCAGGGCAGGTGATGGGTGTTCTTTCAAACCTGCAGTAAAACTCGTTCAGATCGTCTGCCAGTTGTTGATTCTCTACAGTGCTGGGGGGTGGTGTCTTGTAATTGGTGATCTTCTTTAGACTTTTCCACACTGATGCGGAGTCGTTGGAAGTGAACTGAGTCCTTATTTTTTCAGAATAATTCCTCTTTGCCACTTTGATCTCCTTTTCCAATGTGTATTTAGCCTGTTTATACAAGACATTGTCCCCCTTCACGTAAGCATCTTCTTTGGCCTGACGGAGCTGTCTGAGTTTTGCAGTGAACCACGGTTTGTCATTATTGTAAATTAGTTGAGTCTTTGTAGGAATACACATATCCTCACAGAAACTGATATATGATGTTACGGTCTCTGTGAGTTCATCCAGATCGGTGGTAGCAGCTTCAAAAACACTCCAATCAGTGAGGTCAAAACAAGATTGTAAATCCTGCTCTGCTTCATTAGTCCATCTTTTTACAGTCCTTGATACAGGTTTAGCTGATTTTAGTTTCTGCCTGTAGGACGGTATAAGATGAACCAGAAGGTGATCAGAATTTCCCAAAGCTGCTCGTGGAACAGAGTGAAATGCATCCTTTATTGTGGTGTAACAGTGATCCAATATATTACTGTCTCTTGTGGGACAAGTAACATGCTGTCTGTATTTTGGCAGTTCACGGGACAGATTGGCTTTATTAAAGTCCCCGAGAATGATTAAAACAGAGTCCGGGTGTTGTTGTTCTGTCTCTGTGATCTGATCAGCGAGTTTCTGTAAAGCTGAGCTCACATGCGCTTGCGGATGGATGTAAACACTGACCAGAATGAACGAGTGAAACTCCCGCGGCGAATAGAACGGCTTGCAGTTAATGAAGAGTGTTTCGAGATTTGAGCAGCACGTCTTCTTTAACACAGTTACATCTGTACACCACCGTTCATTGATGTAAAAGCATGTCCCGCCACCACGCGATTTCCCCGTTGATTCTGTGTCACGATCCGCTCTAAACAGCTGAAAGCCCGGCAGATGGAGCGCGCTGTCCGGTATGGTGTCATTCAGCCAGGTTTCCGTGAAACACAGAGCAGCAGAGTGTGTGAAATCCTTATTTGTCCGAGAAAGCAGAAGGAGTTCGTCCGTTTTGTTGGGTAGAGAGCGGAGATTTGCGAGATGGATGCTAGGCAACGGCGTTCGAAATCCGCGCTTCCTGAGTCTGACGAGCGCTCCCGCTCGCTTCCCCCGTCTGCGCGTCCTGAAGCGCTTGATCAGCGCCGCCGCTCCTCCGATAACAACGTTCACTAAAACGTCTGAATAATTGAAATCCGGTAAAATATCCTGTGGTGTGTTCTGCCGAATGTTCAGCAGTTCTTCCCTGGTGAAACTGATGGCAGGAATATAACTAAAGACAGGACAAACTAACAAAAACACAAAAACATATGCGGAGCTCGTCACGGAGGCAGCCATCCTGTATCGGCGCCAGACGCGATTCAACAGGACGATGATTCTTGTATTGCCAAATTATTATCACATTGTTACAGTCACACACCAAAAGCAACAGGCCACTACAAAACCCTGCGCCCACACTGGCCACATTTATGGAAAGTGGCCCACAAGCTTGTGGCCAGTTAAAGCTGGCCAGTTCCCATATGGTCTAGCAGTTAGGATTCCTGGTTTTCTCGTACGCAGCCAGGGGTTGACTCCAGTTTTTCCTCTAGATAAAGGTTGCTGTGTGTGTTTTCAAATGGATAACACGAGTATTTTCACTTGGACAAGAGCTTAATTACCAGTTTGAGGAATCAATTCTGCAATCACAGGAATCTGCCCAAATACACTGAACCCCCGGGTTGAGTGAAAAAACAGATTCCCTGAATGCATACAACACTATATAATTCAGAAAACCGTCCTTTTGGATAATTCTTGTTTTGCCAAATTATTATCACATTGTTACAGTCACAGAACTAAAGCAACAGGCCACTACAGGGTCCTTCGCCCACGCTGACCACATGTATGGAAAGTGCGCCAGAAGCCCATGGCCAGTTTAAAGTGTCCAAATCCCATATGTTCTAGCGGTTAGGATTCCTGGTTTTCACCCAGGCGGCCCGGGTTCAACTCCCGGTATGGGAATGGATGCTCCTTTTTGCTTCCCTCCTCAAAAATCCAGCGAATCTTCCTGCACCAGAAGTGACTTTTTGGCCAGCAGTAGAGCTACAGAACCCTGACATGTCGAGGTTCTGACTAGCCCTTAGCCCCTTCGATAGCTCAGCTGGTAGAGCGGAGGACTGTAGGTTGGAGTGTTGGCCATCCTTATGTCGCTGGTTCAACTCCGGCTCGAAGGAGGTGTTTTTTTCATGTTCCCACCAATTTTTTGGTTTGGAGCTGGCTTTCTCACAGCTGTCAGCAGAGCTTGAATTCGCAGTCCACAATTGGAAGGCAAAAGAGCTTTCCCTGACCGGAAATCGAACCCAGGCCGCGGCGGTGAGAGCGCCGAATCCTAACCACTAGACCACCAGGGAGGGATGGTGGGCTGGAGGGCTGGTGGGCTGGAGGGCTGGTAGTCTGTTCTCCTGATAACAAGGTGAGAATGAGCAGACATCAATGCTTGCCACCGTCACATCGAAAACCAACAAGTCTGTAACAATCGGGGGTCTTTACTTTTGGTGGGCCAGTGGCGCAATGGATAACGCATCTGACTACGGACCAGAAGATTCTAGGTTCGACTCCTGGCTGGCTCGCTCTGTGCTTGTTTTTCTCCGGCTTATTTTGTTGTTGTGTTTTTTTTCTCCAAAGTCCAAAAGAAAAGGCAACTCTCTAGGCATTCTTCTATTTTTTCCAAAAAAAGGCACATTCTGCACACCCATTCCGATGTCTAGGGGAGACACGGACATGCTTTGGTATTGCCATTCGTCTCACAAAATGCAGGCTGGTGGGCCAGTTGATTCTAGAATGAACAATTTCATCGCTACTCTGTAACCGCTTTACTACTTTGAAGGGTGCAATGCCATGTGGTTTTGATGTCACAGGCTTGCCATTTTGAAGCCTTATCACTAATTGCCACCTGGACATTGAGAATAATTTGTAATCTGCATTAAACTGAACGAGCGAATAATCAGCATATTAAAAATTGGTCTCACTTTCATTATTAACCTCACAACATGTCAGTTTTGTACCTTGACAGACCGACGATAGGCAGTTTTTCCTCTAGATAACGGTTGCCATGTGTGTTTTCAGATGCATGACACAAGTATTTTCACCTGGACAAGACCTTAATTACCAGTTCGAGGTATAAATTCAGCAATCACAGGATTCTGGCCAAAAAACTGAACCATGTGTGAGTCAACAAACATGTCCCTTGAATGCATGCAACACTATATATTTCAGTAAACCGTCCCTTCGGATGATTCTTGTATTGCCAAATTATTATCACATTGTTACAGTCACACACCAAAAGCAACAGGCCACTACAAAACCCTGCGCCCACACTGGCCACATTTATGGAAAGTGGCCCACAAGCTTGTGGCCAGTTAAAGCTGGCCAGTTCCCATATGGTCTAGCAGTTAGGATTCCTGGTTTTCTCGTACGCAGCCAGGGGTTGACTCCAGTTTTTCCTCTAGATAAAGGTTGCCGTGTGTGTTTTCAAATGGATGACACGAGTATTTTCACTTGGACAAGAGCTTAATTACCAGTTTGAGGAATCAATTCTGCAATCACAGGAATCTGCCCAAATACACTGAACCCCCGGGTTGAGTGAAAAAACAGATTCCCTGAATGCATACAACACTATATAATTCAGAAAACCGTCCTTTTGCATAATTCTTGTTTTGCCAAATTATTATCACATTGTTACAGTCACAGAACTAAAGCAACAGGCCACTACAAGGTCCTGCGCCCACGCTGACCACATGTATGGAAAGTGCGCCAGAAGCCCATGGCCAGTTTAAAGTGTCCAAATCCCATATGGTCTAGCGGTTAGGATTCCTGGTTTTCACCCAGGCGGCCCGGGTTCAACTCCCGGTATGGGAATGCATGCTCCTTTTTGCTTCCCTCCTCAAAAATCCAGCAAATCTTCCTGCACCAGAAGTGACTTTTTGGCCAGCAGTAGAGCTACAGAACCCTGTTATGTCGAGGTTCTGATCCAGCAAATCTTCCTGCACCAGAAGTGACTTTTTGGCCAGCAGTAGAGCTACAGAACCCTGATATGTCGAGGTTCTGACTAGCCCTTAGCCCCTTCGATAGCTCAGCTGGTAGAGCGGAGGACTGTAGGTTGGAGTGTTGGCCATCCTTAGGTCGCTGGTTCAACTCCGGCTCGAAGGAGGTGTTTTTTTCATGTTCCCACCAATGTTTTGGCTTGGAGCTGGCTTTCTCACAGCTGTCAGCAGAGCTTGAATTCGCAGTCCACAATTGGAAGGCAAAAGAGCTTTCCCTGACCGGGAATCGAACCCGGGCCGCGGCGGTGAGAGCGCCGAATCCTAACCACTAGACCACCAGGGAGGGATGGGGGCTGGGGCTGGAGGGCTGGTGGGCTGGAGGGCTGGAGGGCTGGTAGTCTGTTCTCCTGATAACAAGGTGAGAATGAGCAGACATCAATGCTTGCCACCGTCACATCGAAAACCAACAAGTCTGTAACAATCGGGGGTCTTTACTATTGGTGGGCCAGTGGCGCAATGGATAACGCGTCTGACTACGGATCAGAAGATTCTAGGTTCGACTCCTGGCTGGCTCGCTCTGTGCTTGTTTTTCTCCGGCTTATTTTGTTGTTGTGTTTTTTTTCTCCAAAGTCCAAAAGAAAAGGCAACTCTCTAGGCATTCTTCTATTTTTTCCAAAAAAAGGCACATTCTGCACACCCATTCCGATGTCTAGGGGAGACACGGACATGCTTTGGTATTGCCATTCGTCTCACAAAATGCAGGCTGGTGGGCCAGTTGATTCTAGAATGAACAATTTCATCGCTACTCTGTAACCGCTTTACTACTTTGAAGGGTGCAATGCCATGTGGTTTTGATGTCACAGGCTTGCCATTTTGAAGCCTTATCACTAATTGCCACCTGGACATTGAGAATAATTTGTAATCTGCATTAAACTGAACGAGCGAATAATCAGCAATTTTGCGGATTAAAAATTGGTCTCACTTTCATTATTAACCTCACAACATGTCAGTTTTGTACCTTGACAGACCGACGATAGGCAGTTTTTCCTCTAGATAACGGTTGCCATGTGTGTTTTCAGATGCATGACACAAGTATTTTCACCTGGACAAGACCTTAATTACCAGTTCGAGGTATAAATTCAGCAATCACAGGATTCTGGCCAAAAAACTGAACCATGTGTGAGTCAACAAACATGTCCCTTGAATGCATGCAACACTATATATTTCAGTAAACCGTCCCTTCGGATGATTCTTGTATTGCCAAATTATTATCACATTGTTACAGTCACACACCAAAAGCAACAGGCCACTACAAAACCCTGCGCCCACACTGGCCACATTTATGGAAAGTGGCCCACAAGCTTGTGGCCAGTTAAAGCTGGCCAGTTCCCATATGGTCTAGCAGTTAGGATTCCTGGTTTTCTCGTACGCAGCCAGGGGTTGACTCCAGTTTTTCCTCTAGATAAAGGTTGCCGTGTGTGTTTTCAAATGGATGACACGAGTATTTTCACTTGGACAAGAGCTTAATTACCAGTTTGAGGAATCAATTCTGCAATCACAGGAATCTGCCCAAATACACTGAACCCCCGGGTTGAGTGAAAAAACAGATTCCCTGAATGCATACAACACTATATAATTCAGAAAACCGTCCTTTTGGATAATTCTTGTTTTGCCAAATTATTATCACATTGTTACAGTCACAGAACTAAAGCAACAGGCCACTACAAGGTCCTGCGCCCACGCTGACCACATGTATGGAAAGTGCGCCAGAAGCCCATGGCCAGTTTAAAGTGTCCAAATCCCATATGGTCTAGCGGTTAGGATTCCTGGTTTTCACCCAGGCGGCCCGGGTTCAACTCCCGGTATGGGAATGCATGCTCCTTTTTGCTTCCCTCCTCAAAAATCCAGCAAATCTTCCTGCACCAGAAGTGACTTTTTGGCCAGCAGTAGAGCTACAGAACCCTGATATGTCGAGGTTCTGATCCAGCAAATCTTCCTGCACCAGAAGTGACTTTTTGGCCAGCAGTAGAGCTACAGAACCCTGATATGTCGAGGTTCTGACTAGCCCTTAGCCCCTTCGATAGCTCAGCTGGTAGAGCGGAGGACTGTAGGTTGGAGTGTTGGCCATCCTTAGGTCGCTGGTTCAACTCCGGCTCGAAGGAGGTGTTTTTTTTCATGTTCCCACCAATTTTTGGTTTGGAGCTGGCTTTCTCACAGCTGTCAGCAGAGCTTGAATTCGCAGTCCACAATTGGAAGGCAAAAGAGCTTTCCCTGACCGGGAATCGAACCCGGGCCGCGGCGGTGAGAGCGCCGAATCCTAACCACTAGACCACCAGGGAGGGATGGTGGGCTGGAGGGCTGGTGGGGCTGGGGTGGGGGGGCTGGAGGGCTGGTAGTCTGTTCTCCTGATAACAAGGTGAGAATGAGCAGACATCAATGCTTGCCACCGTCACATCGAAAACCAACAAGTCTGTAACAATCGGGGGTCTTTACTATTGGTGGGCCAGTGGCGCAATGGATAACGCGTCTGACTACGGATCAGAAGATTCTAGGTTCGACTCCTGGCTGGCTCGCTCTGTGCTTGTTTTTCTCCGGCTTATTTTGTTGTTGTGTTTTTTTTCTCCAAAGTCCAAAAGAAAAGGCAACTCTCTAGGCATTCTTCTATTTTTTCCAAAAAAAGGCACATTCTGCACACCCATTCCGATGTCTAGGGGAGACACGGACATGCTTTGGTATTGCCATTCGTCTCACAAAATGCAGGCTGGTGGGCCAGTTGATTCTAGAATGAACAATTTCATCGCTACTCTGTAACCGCTTTACTACTTTGAAGGGTGCAATGCCATGTGGTTTTGATGTCACAGGCTTGCCATTTTGAAGCCTTATCACTAATTGCCACCTGGGCATTGAGAATAATTTGTAATCTGCATTAAACTGAACGAGCGAATAATCAGCAATTTTGCGGATTAAAAGTTGGTCTCACTTTCATTATTAACCTCACAACATGTCAGTTTTGTACCTTGACAGACCGACGATAGGCAGTTTTTCCTCTAGATAACGGTTGCCATGTGTGTTTTCAGATGCATGACACAAGTATTTTCACCTGGACAAGACCTTAATTACCAGTTCGAGGTATAAATTCAGCAATCACAGGATTCTGGCCAAAAAACTGAACCATGTGTGAGTCAACAAACATGTCCCTTGAATGCATGCAACACTATATATTTCAGTAAACCGTCCCTTCGGATGATTCTTGTATTGCCAAATTATTATCACATTGTTACAGTCACACACCAAAAGCAACAGGCCACTACAAAACCCTGCGCCCACACTGGCCACATTTATGGAAAGTGGCCCACAAGCTTGTGGCCAGTTAAAGCTGGCCAGTTCCCATATGGTCTAGCAGTTAGGATTCCTGGTTTTCTCGTACGCAGCCAGGGGTTGACTCCAGTTTTTCCTCTAGATAAAGGTTGCCGTGTGTGTTTTCAAATGGATGACACGAGTATTTTCACTTGGACAAGAGCTTAATTACCAGTTTGAGGAATCAATTCTGCAATCACAGGAATCTGCCCAAATACACTGAACCCCCGGGTTGAGTGAAAAAACAGATTCCCTGAATGCATACAACACTATATAATTCAGAAAACCGTCCTTTTGGATAATTCTTGTTTTGCCAAATTATTATCACATTGTTACAGTCACAGAACTAAAGCAACAGGCCACTACAAGGTCCTGCGCCCACGCTGACCACATGTATGGAAAGTGCGCCAGAAGCCCATGGCCAGTTTAAAGTGTCCAAATCCCATATGGTCTAGCGGTTAGGATTCCTGGTTTTCACCCAGGCGGCCCGGGTTCAACTCCCGGTATGGGAATGCATGCTCCTTTTTGCTTCCCTCCTCAAAAATCCAGCAAATCTTCCTGCACCAGAAGTGACTTTTTGGCCAGCAGTAGAGCTACAGAACCCTGATATGTCGAGGTTCTGATCCAGCAAATCTTCCTGCACCAGAAGTGACTTTTTGGCCAGCAGTAGAGCTACAGAACCCTGATATGTCGAGGTTCTGACTAGCCCTTAGCCCCTTCGATAGCTCAGCTGGTAGAGCGGAGGACTGTAGGTTGGAGTGTTGGCCATCCTTAGGTCGCTGGTTCAACTCCGGCTCGAAGGAGGTGTTTTTTTCATGTTCCCACCAATGTTTTGGCTTGGAGCTGGCTTTCTCACAGCTGTCAGCAGAGCTTGAATTCGCAGTCCACAATTGGAAGGCAAAAGAGCTTTCCCTGACCGGGAATCGAACCCGGGCCGCGGCGGTGAGAGCGCCGAATCCTAACCACTAGACCACCAGGGAGGGATGGTGGGCTGGAGGGCTGGTGGGGCTGGAGGGCTGGTAGTCTGTTCTCCTGATAACAAGGTGAGAATGAGCAGACATCAATGCTTGCCACCGTCACATCGAAAACCAACAAGTCTGTAACAATCGGGGGTCTTTACTAATGGTGGGCCAGTGGCGCAATGGATAACGCGTCTGACTACGGATCAGAAGATTCTAGGTTCGACTCCTGGCTGGCTCGCTCTGTGCTTGTTTTTCTCCGGCTTATTTTGTTGTTGTGTTTTTTTTCTCCAAAGTCCAAAAGAAAAGGCAACTCTCTAGGCATTCTTCTATTTTTTCCAAAAAAAGGCACATTCTGCACACCCATTCCGATGTCTAGGGGAGACACGGACATGCTTTGGTATTGCCATTCGTCTCACAAAATGCAGGCTGGTGGGCCAGTTGATTCTAGAATGAACAATTTCATCGCTACTCTGTAACCGCTTTACTACTTTGAAGGGTGCAATGCCATGTGGTTTTGATGTCACAGGCTTGCCATTTTGAAGCCTTATCACTAATTGCCACCTGGGCATTGAGAATAATTTGTAATCTGCATTAAACTGAACGAGCGAATAATCAGCAATTTTGCGGATTAAAAGTTGGTCTCACTTTCATTATTAACCTCACAACATGTCAGTTTTGTACCTTGACAGACCGACGATAGGCAGTTTTTCCTCTAGATAACGGTTGCCATGTGTGTTTTCAGATGCATGACACAAGTATTTTCACCTGGACAAGACCTTAATTACCAGTTCGAGGTATAAATTCAGCAATCACAGGATTCTGGCCAAAAAACTGAACCATGTGTGAGTCAACAAACATGTCCCTTGAATGCATGCAACACTATATATTTCAGTAAACCGTCCCTTCGGATGATTCTTGTATTGCCAAATTATTATCACATTGTTACAGTCACACACCAAAAGCAACAGGCCACTACAAAACCCTGCGCCCACACTGGCCACATTTATGGAAAGTGGCCCACAAGCTTGTGGCCAGTTAAAGCTGGCCAGTTCCCATATGGTCTAGCAGTTAGGATTCCTGGTTTTCTCGTACGCAGCCAGGGGTTGACTCCAGTTTTTCCTCTAGATAAAGGTTGCCGTGTGTGTTTTCAAATGGATGACACGAGTATTTTCACTTGGACAAGAGCTTAATTACCAGTTTGAGGAATCAATTCTGCAATCACAGGAATCTGCCCAAATACACTGAACCCCCGGGTTGAGTGAAAAAACAGATTCCCTGAATGCATACAACACTATATAATTCAGAAAACCGTCCTTTTGGATAATTCTTGTTTTGCCAAATTATTATCACATTGTTACAGTCACAGAACTAAAGCAACAGGCCACTACAAGGTCCTGCGCCCACGCTGACCACATGTATGGAAAGTGCGCCAGAAGCCCATGGCCAGTTTAAAGTGTCCAAATCCCATATGGTCTAGCGGTTAGGATTCCTGGTTTTCACCCAGGCGGCCCGGGTTCAACTCCCGGTATGGGAATGCATGCTCCTTTTTGCTTCCCTCCTCAAAAATCCAGCAAATCTTCCTGCACCAGAAGTGACTTTTTGGCCAGCAGTAGAGCTACAGAACCCTGTTATGTCGAGGTTCTGATCCAGCAAATCTTCCTGCACCAGAAGTAACTTTTTGGCCAACAGTAGAGCTACAGAACCCTGATATGTCGAGGTTCTGACTAGCCCTTAGCCCCTTCGGTAGCTCAGCTGGTAGAGCGGAGGACTGTAGGTTGGAGTGTTGGCCATCCTTAGGTCGCTGGTTCAACTCCGGCTCGAAGGAGGTGTTTTTTTCATGTTCCCACCAATGTTTTGGCTTGGAGCTGGCTTTCTCACAGCTGTCAGCAGAGCTTGAATTCGCAGACCACAATTGGAAGGCAAAAGAGCTTTCCCTGACCGGGAATCGAACCCGGGCCGCGGCGGTGAGAGCGCCGAATCCTAACCACTAGACCACCAGGGAGGGATGGTGGGCTGGAGGGCTGGTGGGCTGGAGGGCTGGTAGTCTGTTCTCCTGATAACAAGGTGAGAATGAGCAGACATCAATGCTTGCCACCGTCACATCGAAAACCAACAAGTCTGTAACAATCGGGGGTCTTTACTAATGGTGGGCCAGTGGCGCAATGGATAACGCGTCTGACTACGGATCAGAAGATTCTAGGTTCGACTCCTGGCTGGCTCGCTCTGTGCTTGTTTTTCTCCGGCTTATTTTGTTGTTGTGTTTTTTTTCTCCAAAGTCCAAAAGAAAAGGCAACTCTCTAGGCATTCTTCTATTTTTTCCAAAAAAAGGCACATTCTGCACACCCATTCCGATGTCTAGGGGAGACACGGACATGCTTTGGTATTGCCATTCGTCTCACAAAATGCAGGCTGGTGGGCCAGTTGATTCTAGAATGAACAATTTCATCGCTACTCTGTAACCGCTTTACTACTTTGAAGGGTGCAATGCCATGTGGTTTTGATGTCACAGGCTTGCCATTTTGAAGCCTTATCACTAATTGCCACCTGGACATTGAGAATAATTTGTAATCTGCATTAAACTGAACGAGCGAATAATCAGCAATTTTGCGGATTAAAAGTTGGTCTCACTTTCATTATTAACCTCACAACATGTCAGTTTTGTACCTTGACAGACCGACGATAGGCAGTTTTTCCTCTAGATAACGGTTGCCATGTGTGTTTTCAGATGCATGACACAAGTATTTTCACCTGGACAAGACCTTAATTACCAGTTCGAGGTATAAATTCAGCAATCACAGGATTCTGGCCAAAAAACTGAACCATGTGTGAGTCAACAAACATGTCCCTTGAATGCATGCAACACTATATATTTCAGTAAACCGTCCCTTCGGATGATTCTTGTATTGCCAAATTATTATCACATTGTTACAGTCACACACCAAAAGCAACAGGCCACTACAAAACCCTGCGCCCACACTGGCCACATTTATGGAAAGTGGCCCACAAGCTTGTGGCCAGTTAAAGCTGGCCAGTTCCCATATGGTCTAGCAGTTAGGATTCCTGGTTTTCTCGTACGCAGCCAGGGGTTGACTCCAGTTTTTCCTCTAGATAAAGGTTGCCGTGTGTGTTTTCAAATGGATGACACGAGTATTTTCACTTGGACAAGAGCTTAATTACCAGTTTGAGGAATCAATTCTGCAATCACAGGAATCTGCCCAAATACACTGAACCCCCGGGTTGAGTGAAAAAACAGATTCCCTGAATGCATACAACACTATATAATTCAGAAAACCGTCCTTTTGGATAATTCTTGTTTTGCCAAATTATTATCACATTGTTACAGTCACAGAACTAAAGCAACAGGCCACTACAAGGTCCTGCGCCCACGCTGACCACATGTATGGAAAGTGCGCCAGAAGCCCATGGCCAGTTTAAAGTGTCCAAATCCCATATGGTCTAGCGGTTAGGATTCCTGGTTTTCACCCAGGCGGCCCGGGTTCAACTCCCGGTATGGGAATGCATGCTCCTTTTTGCTTCCCTCCTCAAAAATCCAGCAAATCTTCCTGCACCAGAAGTGACTTTTTGGCCAGCAGTAGAGCTACAGAACCCTGTTATGTCGAGGTTCTGATCCAGCAAATCTTCCTGCACCAGAAGTGACTTTTTGGCCAACAGTAGAGCTACAGAACCCTGATATGTCGAGGTTCTGACTAGCCCTTAGCCCCTTCGGTAGCTCAGCTGGTAGAGCGGAGGACTGTAGGTTGGAGTGTTGGCCATCCTTAGGTCGCTGGTTCAACTCCGGCTCGAAGGAGGTGTTTTTTTCATGTTCCCACCAATGTTTTGGCTTGGAGCTGGCTTTCTCACAGCTGTCAGCAGAGCTTGAATTCGCAGACCACAATTGGAAGGCAAAAGAGCTTTCCCTGACCGGGAATCGAACCCGGGCCGCGGCGGTGAGAGCGCCGAATCCTAACCACTAGACCACCAGGGAGGGATGGTGGGCTGGAGGGCTGGTGGGCTGGAGGGCTGGTAGTCTGTTCTCTGATAACAAGGTGAGAATGAGCAGACATCAATGCTTGCCACCGTCACATCGAAAACCAACAAGTCTGTAACAATCGGGGGTCTTTACTAATGGTGGGCCAGTGGCGCAATGGATAACGCGTCTGACTACGGATCAGAAGATTCTAGGTTCGACTCCTGGCTGGCTCGCTCTGTGCTTGTTTTTCTCCGGCTTATTTTGTTGTTGTGTTTTTTTTCTCCAAAGTCCAAAAGAAAAGGCAACTCTCTAGGCATTCTTCTATTTTTTCCAAAAAAAGGCACATTCTGCACACCCATTCCGATGTCTAGGGGAGACACGGACATGCGTTGGTATTGCCATTCGTCTCACAAAATGCAGGCTGGTGGGCCAGTTGATTCTAGAATGAACAATTTCATCGCTACTCTGTAACCGCTTTACTACTTTGAAGGGTGCAATGCCATGTGGTTTTGATGTCACAGGCTTGCCATTTTGAAGCCTTATCACTAATTGCCACCTGGGCATTGAGAATAATTTGTAATCTGCATTAAACTGAACGAGCGAATAATCAGCAATTTTGCGGATTAAAAGTTGGTCTCACTTTCATTATTAACCTCACAACATGTCAGTTTTGTACCTTGACAGACCGACGATAGGCAGTTTTTCCTCTAGATAACGGTTGCCATGTGTGTTTTCAGATGCATGACACAAGTATTTTCACCTGGACAAGACCTTAATTACCAGTTCGAGGTATAAATTCAGCAATCACAGGATTCTGGCCAAAAAACTGAACCATGTGTGAGTCAACAAACATGTCCCTTGAATGCATGCAACACTATATATTTCAGTAAACCGTCCCTTCGGATGATTCTTGTATTGCCAAATTATTATCACATTGTTACAGTCACACACCAAAAGCAACAGGCCACTACAAAACCCTGCGCCCACACTGGCCACATTTATGGAAAGTGGCCCACAAGCTTGTGGCCAGTTAAAGCTGGCCAGTTCCCATATGGTCTAGCAGTTAGGATTCCTGGTTTTCTCCTACGCAGCCAGGGGTTGACTCCAGTTTTTCCTCTAGATAAAGGTTGCCGTGTGTGTTTTAAAATGGATGACACGAGTATTTTCACTTGGACAAGAGCTTAATTACCAGTTTGAGGAATCAATTCTGCAATCACAGGAATCTGCCCAAATACACTGAACCCCCGGGTTGAGTGAAAAAACAGATTCCCTGAATGCATACAACACTATATAATTCAGAAAACCGTCCTTTTGGATAATTCTTGTTCTACCAAATTATTATCACATTGTTACAGTCACAGAACTAAAGCAACAGGCCACTACAAGGTCCTGCGCCCACGCTGACCACATGTATGGAAAGTGCGCGAGAAGCCCATGGCCAGTTTAAAGTGTCCAAATCCCATATGGTCTAGCGGTTAGGATTCCTGGTTTTCACCCAGGCGGCCCGGGTTCAACTCCCGGTATGGGAATGCATGCTCCTTTTTGATTCCCTCCTCAAAAATCCAGCAAATCTTCCTGCACCAGAAGTGACTTTTTGGCCAGCAGTAGAGCTACAGAACCCTGTTATGTCGAGGTTCTGATCCAGCAAATCTTCCTGCACCAGAAGTAACTTTTTGGCCAACAGTAGAGCTACAGAACCCTGATATGTCGAGGTTCTGACTAGCCCTTAGCCCCTTCGGTAGCTCAGCTGGTAGAGCGGAGGACTGTAGGTTGGAGTGTTGGCCATCCTTAGGTCGCTGGTTCAACTCCGGCTCGAAGGAGGTGTTTTTTTCATGTTCCCACCAATGTTTTGGCTTGGAGCTGGCTTTCTCACAGCTGTCAGCAGAGCTTGAATTCGCAGACCACAATTGGAAGGCAAAAGAGCTTTCCCTGACCGGGAATCGAACCCGGGCCGCGGCGGTGAGAGCGCCGAATCCTAACCACTAGACCACCAGGGAGGGATGGTGGGCTGGAGGGCTGGTGGGCTGGAGGGCTGGTAGTCTGTTCTCTTGATAACAAGGTGAGAATGAGCAGACATCAATGCTTGCCACCGTCACATCGAAAACCAACAAGTCTGTAACAATCGGGGGTCTTTACTAATGGTGGGCCAGTGGCGCAATGGATAACGCGTCTGACTACGGATCAGAAGATTCTAGGTTCGACTCCTGGCTGGCTCGCTCTGTGCTTGTTTTTCTCCGGCTTATTTTGTTGTTGTGTTTTTTTTCTCCAAAGTCCAAAAGAAAAGGCAACTCTCTAGGCATTCTTCTATTTTTTCCAAAAAAAGGCACATTCTGCACACCCATTCCGATGTCTAGGGGAGACACGGACATGCTTTGGTATTGCCCTTCGTCTCACAAAATGCAGGCTAGTGGGCCAGTTGATTCTAGAATGAACAATTTCATCGCTACTCTGTAACCGCTTTACTACTTTGAAGGGTGCAATGCCATGTGGTTTTGATGTCACAGGCTTGCCATTTTGAAGCCTTATCACTAATTGCCACCTGGACATTGAGAATAATTTGTAATTTGCATTAAACTGAACGAGCGAATAATCAGCAATTTTGCGGATTAAAAGTTGGTCTCACTTTCATTATTAACCTAACAACATGTCAGTTTTGTACCTTGACAGACCGACGATAGGCAGTTTTTCCTCTAGATAACGGTTGCCATGTGTGTTTTCAGATGCATGACACAAGTATTTTCACCTGGACAAGACCTTAATTACCAGTTCGATGTATAAATTCAGCAATCACAGGATTCTGGCCAAAAAACTGAACCATGTGTGAGTCAACAAACATGTCCCTTGAATGCATGCAACACTATATATTTCAGTAAACCGTCCCTTCGGATGATTCTTGTATTGCCAAATTATTATCACATTGTTACAGTCACACACCAAAAGCAACAGGCCACTACAAAACCCTGCGCCCACACTGGCCACATTTATGGAAAGTGGCCCACAAGCTTGTGGCTAGTTAAAGCTGGCCAGTTCCCATATGGTCTAGCAGTTAGGATTCCTGGTTTTCTCGTACGCAGCCAGGGGTTGACCCAAGTTTTTCCTCTAGATAAAGGTTGCCGTGTGTGTTTTCAAATGGATGACACGAGTATTTTCACTTGGACAAGAGCTTAATTACCAGTTTGAGGAATCAATTCTGCAATCACAGGAATCTGCCCAAATACACTGAACCCCCGGGTTGAGTGAAAAAACAGATTCCCTGAATGCATACAACACTATATAATTCAGAAAACCGTCCTTTTGGATAATTCTTGTTTTGCCAAATTATTATCACATTGTTACAGTCACAGAACTAAAGCAACAGGCCACTACAAGGTCCTGCGCCCACGCTGACCACATGTATGGAAAGTGCGCCAGAAGCCCATGGCCAGTTTAAAGTGTCCAAATCCCATATGGTCTAGCGGTTAGGATTCCTGGTTTTCACCCAGGCGGCCCGGGTTCAACTCCCGGTATGGGAATGCATGCTCCTTTTTGCTTCCCTCCTCAAAAATCCAGCAAATCTTCCTGCACCAGAAGTGACTTTTTGGCCAGCAGTAGAGCTACAGAACCCTGTTATGTCGAGGTTCTGATCCAGCAAATCTTCCTGCACCAGAAGTAACTTTTTGGCCAACAGTAGAGCTACAGAACCCTGATATGTCGAGGTTCTGACTAGCCCTTAGCCCCTTCGGTAGCTCAGCTGGTAGAGCGGAGGACTGTAGGTTGGAGTGTTGGCCATCCTTAGGTCGCTGGTTCAACTCCGGCTCGAAGGAGGTGTTTTTTTCATGTTCCCACCAATGTTTTGGCTTGGAGCTGGCTTTCTCACAGCTGTCAGCAGAGCTTGAATTCGCAGACCACAATTGGAAGGCAAAAGAGCTTTCCCTGACCGGGAATCGAACCCGGGCCGCGGCGGTGAGAGCGCCGAATCCTAACCACTAGACCACCAGGAGGGATGGGGGCTGGGGGCTGGTGGGCTGGAGGGCTGGTAGTCTGTTCTCTTGATAACAAGGTGAGAATGAGCAGACATCAATGCTTGCCACCGTCACATCGAAACAAAAGTCTGTAACAATCGGGGGTCTTTACTAATGGTGGCGGAACAGTGGCGGCAATGGATAACGCGTCTGACTACGGATCAGAAGATTCTAGGTTCGACTCCTGGCTGGCTCGCTCTGTGCTTGTTTTTCTCCGGCTTATTTTGTTGTTGTGTTTTTTTTCTCCAAAGTCCAAAAGAAAAGGCAACTCTCTAGGCATTCTTCTATTTTTTCCAAAAAAAGGCACATTCTGCACACCCATTCCGATGTCTAGGGGAGACACGGACATGCTTTGGTATTGCCATTCGTCTCACAAAATGCAGGCTGGTGGGCCAGTTGATTCTAGAATGAACAATTTCATCGCTACTCTGTAACCGCTTTACTACTTTGAAGGGTGCAATGCCATGTGGTTTTGATGTCACAGGCTTGCCATTTTGAAGCCTTATCACTAATTGCCACCTGGACATTGAGAATAATTTGTAATTTGCATTAAACTGAACGAGCGAATAATCAGCAATTTTGCGGATTAAAAATTGGTCTCACTTTCATTATTAACCTTAACAACATGTCAGTTTTGTACCTTGACAGACCGACGATAGGCAGTTTTTCCTCTAGA
>NW_020523829.1:0-31019 GCF_003368295.1 Carassius auratus | reverse complement strand
TGTTAGAAGTATCTTATGCTGACAGAGAGTGCATTTATTTGCTTAAAAATACAATAAAAAGTAATATTGTGAAATATTATTACAGTTGAAAATAGTTTTTTTTTTTTTTTTGGTGATGCAAAGCTGAATTTTCAGGAGCCATTACTCCAGTCTTCAATGTCACATGATCCTTCAGATATCATGATATTTTAGTGGAAATTGTGAAGCATTTTATTCAGGATTTGTTTGAAATAGAATTTGTTTGTCTTTTCTGTCCTTGCTGAATAAAAGTACTAATGTTTCCCTTTAAAATCATACTGACCTCAAACATTTGAATTGCATTGAATGATGGTGGCAATGTACTGTATTGTGATTTTTTTTATGTTCAAATTGTTAATTAAAATATAAACCTCTCTTCTAATATAGGGAGCTAATATTCTTCTTACTGATCGAGGAGATGTAAAATTGGGTAAGTGTTTTGATGTGTTATTGAACCCTAAGTACGGATATACATATTCTACTCTTGGTTTAAGACACAGATGTTTGAAGCTGCACATTTTAGATTATGTATCCCTCCCTTTCTCTCTATCATCTCTGTCTCTCTCTCTCTCTCTCTCTCTCTGTAGCTGATTTTGGGGTTGCGGCTGAGATCAGTGCCTCTGTTGCCAAGAGAAAGTCCTTCATAGGAACTCCCTACTGGTGAGCCATCTGCACAAAGATTTACCCTTTGAGTCCTGCAGAATCACACAGTCTGGATTGTCTTGTTTTAAACAATTAGCACGCTGTCCCTTATGATTAATGCAAAGGAATAGTTCACTCAAAAATTACTTAAATTACTTAAATTACTTAAAAATTAAAAAACTATAGAATATTTACTCTACTGCTCAAAAGGTCAGTAAGGTTTTTTGTTCGTTTACTTTGGAAAGAAATTTGTACTTTTATATGTACATTTGATTCAACAAAGAATACTGAATAAAACCATAACAATGTTTCATAAACAAATTAAGATGCATAACTCTTTTTAACATTGATAATAATAAATGTTAAGCAGAAAGAAAAAAAAAATAGGCATATTAGAATTATTTCTGAAGGATCATGTGAAGGATCAAAAAAACACTTAAATAGAAAGCAGGTATTTTGAATTGTAATAATATTTCATCATGCTACTGTTTTTACTGTATTTTTGATCAAATAAATACAGCCTTAGGGAGCATAAGGCAGTCTTTTAAAACATTAATAAAATCTTACCAACCCTGAATGGTAGTGTGTGTGTGTGGGTGTGTGTGTGTGATTTTATATTACATTTACAGGTTTAATAACAATACAGAAAGAATGCATGATCCAAAACATTTCCATACGCTCAATGAATAAATTCACCCCTTTACCCTTTACATTTTCCTGAAAGACAATCGGACTGTGAAGTATCTAATGGAAATTTGTCTTTGTTTTTTTTAGGATGGCCCCTGAGGTGGCAGCAGTGGAAAAGAAGGGCGGATACAACCATCTGTGTGATATCTGGGCAGTGGGCATCACCGCCATTGAGCTGGCAGAGCTACAGCCACCAATGTTTGACCTTCATCCCATGCGGTCAGAATGACTCATTTATTTGATTTACGAGAACAGAAAGCATTTTTGTACTGAGTTTTTTTTTGTTTTTTCTGTTGTAGTGCTCTGATGCTGATGTCTAAGAGCAGCTTCCAGCCTCCCAAACTAAAAGACAAGAGCAAATGGTGAGACTCAGAACCTCATAGAAAGAAATGACATTTCTCTTGAAATGGAAAACGTAAAGAAAAGTGCAAGTTTTCCCGTGAGTACCTGACATGATTGGTGAGAGGGCTGTGTCCTTGTCTTTGCAGGCCTGCAGGGTTTCATAGCTTTGTGAAGATGTGTTTAATCAAAAGTCCTCGCAAGAGGCCGACAGCAGAAACTCTTCTCCAGGTGATAGATGAATCAATCTCAAAAATCAAAGTTAATATTAGCATTGCTGCTGAATATCACTTACCTATACATGTGTTTTAATGTATTTATTATTATATATATATGTGTGTGTTTTTTTAATAATAGTTAGATCTGTTATATACACGGCATGCATCCTTTCTAAGTAAATGCTATGATAAAATGTGATTGCGATTTTTATTTTTGCTGAAAAAAAATGAATGGGAATGGGAGCATCCCTACAAATACTCATTAAATGTACAATACTGCAATTTATTAAAGTTTGTATTTCTAGAAAAGTTTTAAATTTTTGCTGCTTTCACTCTTCCCAGCACCCCTTTGTAACACAGTTACTCACCAGAAAACTGATGATTGAGCTGCTGGACATGGCAAGTAACCCGGACCAACATCATCCACTGAGTCCTGAAGAGAATGAAGAGGTGAGAACAAGACACGCTTGCATTATGTTGGAATTACTGTAATTATTGGATGGCAACTACTCTGAGCTCTTCATACTGTATGCTCTGGCACAGAAATTTATTTTTATTCAAAACTTCTTATGGGTCGTATGCATAATTATTGTAATTTTTACATGACTTGAACACAGGAATACTGTGTAAGGTCATATTTAATTTCTGATAGGAATGAAAATGGTGCCGTGAGGGACAGAAGTACAGTACTTTCACTGTACAGTACTGTGGTTTAACAACATACCGATTGTTCAACTGACAAAGCATCTTTCCTGAAGAAACTATTAGACAAAAACTCCATAAACCAGTTTTTCTGTAAAAAAAATTACATAATCTGAGACCCTTAAACAGTATGAGTATTGTGAATACTGTAAGTTTGTCCCTCACTGCATCGTTTTCATCTGCATTAAATATATATATATATATATATTAAAGCATTCTTAATTTTCTTAAAATGACTTGAAGTATTTCAATTTACTTTCAAATATACATGTGATCAAAAAATATTTTTTTTCAAATAATGAGAAATACGGAGAAGCACAGGATTCAGGATTATTGGGAAACCTTTCCCTAATTTATGACGAAATTGAATTATTTTTCCAAACATGCATGTCAGAGTTCAGTTTGTCAGAGTGTACTGTTGTTTTAGTGTCTGTTCTGTGTGTGTGTGTTAAAGGCAAGTTATACAGCCCCAGATACAATCCCGTCCAAAGGGAAACATATGCGGGTGGAAAGAAGTTTATCAGAAGAACGATGTAAGTTCTGGTTAAAAATTGTCCTTATTTAAACTGAAAATGTAACATTTACACTTAACATAATGTTAACATATTACAATACACACCATTCAGTCCTATTCTTTTATATTATTTTTAAAATATCATCTGTTTTTTTCTTCTTTTTTTAAATCAATATTTGGACAATATTTGGTACAATATTATGTTTTTCTATGTAAGGAATAATTTACAGCTAGCTCTGCATTAAACAATTTAAATGCATGACATGCATGGAGGCAAAGAACCACCCGACATGAAGCGGAATGAAATGTTGCTTTATTATATGTATTCATCTTTCTGTTTTCCGAGTGACAGTGAACTTCAGAAAACTATGACTCACTCCAGTGTCAGAGCCATGTCTGTTTTCATTACAGTGTGTGCATGATTAGAAAGTTTAATATATGGATGTGTAGCAGAGGAGGTGCTCTTTAACAAGGCTGCTATTGAGGATAGCTTCAGTGATGTGAATAGGCACACAACTCATAGAGCTGGTACTGTTTAGCACACGTCATGGCATGTCCTTCTCTTCCCCCTCACACGCTCACTCGCATGAACTGGATCCAGTGCTCACATTCGAGGCCAAGCGGAGAGTGTGATGTGTGTGTGTTATCGTGTGGCAAGTCAATGCCACTTTTACTGAGAATCCATTGTCACACATTTTGACTGTAAGATTACAGCATTCACAGACCGATAGACAATGAAGCTTCTTTAGGACAAATGAGGAAGTGATGTTCAAATTAATGTATGAAGTTCTTGGAGGTCTCACATATATGCAACCAACAAAAACAACTTCAAAACCACATTCTAACATGTTCAGAATCTTATGATCACTAAATATCGATTAATATTGTCCAGATCTATGAATGCTTACATTACTATTCAAAAGGGGTATGTACTTTTTTCTTAATTTCATTTCATAAAAAAATATATAAAAAAAGTTTTATTCTGCAAAACAGCATTAATAAGTATTTCAAATAAATGTTGTTCTTTTTAACTTTCTATTCCTCAAAGAATTCTGGAAGAAATTTTATCACAGTTTCCACAATATATTAAACAACAAAACAGTTTTTAACATTTATAATAAGAAATGTTTCTTGAGCACCAAATAAGTATATTAGAAGGATTTCTGGAGGATCATGTGACACTGAACACTGGAGTAATGATGATTAAAATGCATCTTTGCCATCGCAGGAAGGAACTACATTTTAAAATATATTAAAATAGAAAACAATTATTTTAAATTGTAATAGTATTTCACAATATTGCTGTATTACCTTTTTTTTAATGAAATAAATGTAGACAAATGTCAGCAAAAAAATAAAAAAACCTAAATCCTACTCACCCTTTTAAATGGAGCAAATATGTAAATGAAGAATGCGTAATATGTGTTTGTTGTTTGTTTCAGTTGACCAGGTTAAATTTACCCCTCCCAGGAGAAAAGAGACCGAACCCTATCCTGACTTGGTCAGTTTTATTGCACTCTCTTAGTTCTCTCTATGCCAATGAGGCAAAGAAAACACAAACCACATCCTATCACACTTCATAAAGTACTTTGTGTCATAATTCATGGTTCTCACTCAACTGAATTAAGTATGTTTATGTTCCCAGGGATCGTGTGATGATTGGAGCATATCTGGAGATGAACCAGAGTCACCGTGAGTGTTGATTGATGTGGACTTATAATTGCACTACAGGTTTAAACAGTTATTATAACCTTTCATTTGAACTGTATTCACTGCTGCAGGGGTCTTTTTGAAAGAGTGGAGGAGGAGTTACAGCATAGGTGGGAACTACTTATATTCTGGCGCCACCTTGTGGAGTGGCATCTAATGAAAAAAAAAAAAAAAAAAAATCTATATCAGCTATAAGTTAAATTATGCATTGATTATTATTTATATTTTTGTTAGTAGATATATAATTTATATGTATGTGTGTGTATATAAGCATATTGATAAATAGTTCTTCTATTTTCCCTCTGCTTCTTTAAAAAAAAATATCTTTGGTTATCTTTGATGTTCAACCAGCAGAAATATACTTTGCACCATGTGTATACTAATATTTTGTCATTCACTTTGAACTGCCTTTCTCTTTCAGAAGCTTGACAGTAAAAAGACACTCATATTTTGAGGTATTTCATAACCTGTCTTAATTATTAATTTATGATTCTATAAAAAATTATGCAAGGCAGTAAACATTTCCTGATGTTTCATAGTGGAGTAAGAGGAAAAGTGGGCTGTTCAGCCCACCACCTGTCTCTTCAACAACATCACTTCCTCCCATGAGCTCTTTAGACTTAAATCTGGATGACAAGGACCTTACGCTTCGACCCAGTGCTACTCTATGCCCTGATACTGTATTAAATCCAAAATCAGGTATTACTATCTGCAGATGCAAGACACATAGGAAATTCACCATACAAGGTTTTACAACTTTTCTCTCTTTGTATTTTGTCAGCGTTGTTGAGGTGTTCAGGCAGTCAGGATGTGCGGCACTGGTACAGTGACCCTTATGTTCCTGATGGTAATGACACACAGGACAAACAGAGGACTCTTACAAGGACTTTGAGCAGAGACACGGCTATTTCTCCAGAGTGGAGCACCATGAGGAAGAAAACAGAGGACTCAGTGAGTCACACAATGTTGGATGTTACAAATAACAGACTTACACTTATGTGTGCTTGTATCCCACACTTTAATACATCTCAGCTACATTAATGCCCTTTTATCAAAAACAGTGGCAGATATAAAGAACTAGTTCACATGCATCCCTTGTGCAGATTTTGTTGTTTTGTCTACCACTATTAAGAAACATTGAAACATTATTAGATCAAATATTTTGGTGTTATTTCATTATACCGAGCACATTATTTGGGTAGCGCAGTGCTAGATGTTTCAGCACCATGGACAGATCTCAAAAACCCACTACATAATACACATTGTATATGTTTTTCTGAGTAACTAAAAGTATTACTGACAGACTAATAGGTCCTATAGAAACTGTTCCTTGTGTTTTTTAACCTTTAATTCATAGAGAGCAGATTCTCACGGACTTCCTCCCACTCCCCAAGTCTATGTAAGTTTAATCACCTACTAGCACCTTTTTAAATGTGTAAAACCTGGCTTTTACTAAATTAGAGTGTGACGACATGGCATAATAATTGATGACTAGTTTGTCACTTTTAGGCCTAGTATCTATGTATGAACCTAAGAAATCTTCTTAAAATTTACATCCGATGTACTGTGGTTATGAAACATTGCATAATTCATTTTGCATAGATGGGGGCCTGTTTTACTAAAGTCTTTAATGGATGTCCACTGAAAATTCATTGTGCAGAGACATGGGTTTTGCCCAAAACAAGAGGTACAGATTTTCTTTCATCCTACTAATTTAATTTAAAAATAGATGGAAATTTTTTTTAGCATCAGTAATACAGAATCAGAGTATTATTGAATTCTGTTTGATTTCTCATTCCGTTCCTCACAGATCAATATTTAATTCTGGGTGCAGAGGAGGGTGTTTATATCCTTAACTTAAATGAACTGCATGAAGACACTTTAGAAAAGGTACTGCTGGCTACTGCATCGTTGTGCATGACAACATTATGATTTAGTATTTTCACTCAATAACTGTTTCTGTCAAATACAAAAATACAACTCAGGAATGAAATCTTATTTTAAATGATTAAAATATTTGACCTCCTGTTCTCGATTGCAGTTGCTTCCACAGAGATGTACTTGGCTTTACGTCATGAACAATGTCTTAATGTCCATCTCTGGTATGTAACATTTTTATAGATGTTGTGATGTAACAGTCCACCAGTTTTAGGAATTACTTGCTCAGAAATTACAAACTGTGTTAGCACTGAATAATAAAAAAATAGATTAAAGTACTAAATTTTTTCATCAAGTTCATTAAACACTAAAATACCAACATATTAAACCCTAATGCCATTCTCTAAAATAAATATGATTTTCTCTAAAATGTTGCTAAATGTTTTATTCCAAATTCTCAAAACGTACATCGTGGTCAAGTAAAAAATCCATTGTGCTTTATGTATATTGTCAAAATCCAAACATCCATTAGATTAAAGATTAAACACAATATTTTTTTAAAAGACATGTATGTTTTAAAAGTTCATTTGAGGTTTGTTTGAATAAATGTATAGTTACAGGAAAACTACATCTAATGTACTCCTCAGTGGTCGGTAAACTTCTATTCTGTTTTATTTTATTCTATTCTCAGGTAAATCGTCTCATCTCTACTCTCATAGACTGACAGCTCTGTTTGAACAGCGAGGGCATTTACAGAGGAAACAGGGTCACATGTCCCTCGGCACCAACCGCTTCACAGAACGGATCATCCACAGGTCAAAGAAACAAACAAAAGTTGAATTATTCAGCTTATATGGTGCTCATTTTAACTCAAAATAATCTTTTCACAGGAAGTTTGCTGTGTCAGTGAAGATTGCAGACACTAAGGGCAGTCGCAAGTGTAGCGTGGGTGAGGACCATTACCTACGTCACAATAGATCAATGTTTACACATTTCTTCCCCATGAATGTCTTTGCTGACTTTCTGGTTATTTTTCTTCCTCAGCTCGTAACCCATACACAGACAGCACGTTCTTGTGTGCTGCAGTTCCCTCTGGTCTTGTACTACTGTTGTGGTATGAACCGCTGCAGAAGTTCATGCACCTCAAGGTAATAATAGTAATTCTTAAAGCCTACTATATCATATTTGAGACATTTCTAGGACCTCTAAATTATCAGCAATTACAACTTTGCTGAGAAACCTGTACACACTCTTATATCTCCGGTGATCTGATTTATTGTTGATATTTTTTTACCAAATAAAAGGCCCTTTCCAACTTTGGGTTGTGGTTTTATATAAAATTTTGGTATGAAATCTATAACGATTTTTATTAAACGTAAACACAAATAAATTTAAATATTTCAAGATGAACACAGACTGAAGCAACTAGATTTACTTGATTATCCTTACATCATTTAATGTACAGTAATGAATATTATCAGATATTATTATTATTTGTATTATTATAATTATCAGTAATTAATATGATTATTATCAGTAATTAATATTATCAGACAGACCTTTGAGGAACTTGGACATCTTTCAATTATCATTGTATTGCATTATGTTTTGCCCTTCATTAAAAGCAATCAGATTAAAATCAGAATTTATCTTTCTGGTGAATAAAAATATCCCCCCACCTTTAGTATGGAAAAAAAACTCTCCTATATTACATTATATGAGCCATAAAAGTCTAATGTATCAAATATGAAAGGAAAAAAAAGGCATATATAAGATTTTATCTAAAGGTTCAACAAACTGTGCCATTTCTAATTACATTTTTGACTAATATTTCATATGTCAAACTTTACAGGGTTAATAGACTCTAAAGACTCTATAGTCTTTTCTAATGTAACAGATTTTTATTTATTTTTATTTTTCATTTTATTTTTATGTTTAATTTGCACATATAATATATGACAATTTTATTTACAAGTAAATATATTTCTTTCTACCAAACAAACAATATTATGCTTTCCCTAACTAGAGCCTGTGTAACATTTGGTAGTCCTCTCTCATTACATTTCTCCTTTCTTATCGTCTTCTCATTGAAGCACATTGCCGTGCCCCTACCGGACCCATTGCCCATCTTTGAGCTGCTGGTGTTAATGACAGATGAGCTTCCTCAGCTCTGTGTGGGTGTCCAGGAAAGCCTCCAACAGCAAAACGATCGACAGCTAAAGTTTGACATCATCCATCTGAACGGCACGCCAAACCCTCAGCAAGGTAACTGACTGACTGACTGACTGCTGGTCTTGCATGCATTCAGGGCTGAAGAATTTCACAGCGAACATCACATTTAAACCCGTTCCTATAAACTCAACTGATTTTCCCCTCATAATCAGAAAATAAAATATAAAAAAACATGCAAATTTTGAATGGGACTACTGTGTTTTATTCACTGAACAGTGTGTGAATGTGTGATCTTTGTCTCTTTTCTTAGACAGTGAGACAATAAGAGCTGTCCAAGTGACACAGCTGGACAGAGACACAGTGTTAATTGCGCTGGAAAGTATGTATGATTTCTAAGTATGATTTATACATGAATTAACTTCTAAAGCATGCACTGATATATTGTAAATTTATCCTCTTGTCATCTTCTAGAAACAGTGAAAATTGTCAATATGCAGGGGGTCCCCAGCAAGGAGTTAGCATCCGAACTGGAGTTTGACTTCCCTATTGAAACTTTAGGTATAAACCTGACATGACATTAAAATACAGTATTTGCTGACAATTAAATTATACAGTGATTTATACAAGTGGTATAAGTCTTCATGTGCTGTTTTCAACAGTTTGTTTAGAAGAAAGTGTTATAGCTTTCTGGAAACATGGGCTTAAAGGACTTAATCTTCACAACTGTGAGGTAAAGAGTTATGATTATTATTATGACATTTTAATTGAACTCAGTCAGGTTAGCGCTGTATTTAAATGTAGACAGAAATGAAAGCAATGCTGTGAAGGACTGAAGTACAGTGCGTTCAGTAGTGATTGTTCAGCCGATGAAATGTCTGTCTGAAAAAAAAAAAAAAACAATAGAAAAAAACTCCATAAAACATTGAAATACATTGTGAGTTGTAAAAGCTTTATACAGTGCATGCCTTTGTAAAAGTCTACTCACAGCCTCATTTTCATTCCTGTCAAACATTTAATATGGAGTCTAACCTGACATGTATGTCTAGTTCTGTATCAGTACATATTGTCATAATTTGTTGATTTTTAATAATTGATAAATTTACTCTGGATTAAGATCTAAGTCATCCTCATGTGTCCTTGCAGATAACACAGGAAATCACAGACACAAGCCGTCAGTTCAAAGTTTTAGGCACGCACAGGTATTGACTTTCTTTCTCCCTCTTTCATTGTTTTTCCTTTTAACTTGAATAAAAATTGCATTTCATTCTTCTTAATTTTTTTTTTTCTCCGATCTTGGTTTACAGAGACATTGTTTTGCAAAGCACCCCAACTGAAAACCCTTCAGCCACTAGCAATTTATATATTTTAACAGGTCATGAAAGCAGTTACTGAGGAAAGCCAGTGGTCGGAAACTGTAAATAACATGCATGATAACATTATGAGCATTTGAGAGCCAGAATGCATGACATCTTTTAATACAGAGACTTTTAGAGCTGTGCATCTGCCCTATGTGTCTGTGCAAACACGTTCCTTCAGTCGATCAAACTGGTACACATTGTGAGGGTACAGAAAGAAAAGCCCAAAGCCTTGGCTCTTTTATTTGTTCCTCTAAAGGGGTTTTGATCATTGTTGTCAATGTATCTTGCATGAAATAATATGGATTAAACAATTCTATTTAAATTAAAATGACCATTTGATCATTTTGTGATGGAGAGATTGTGATAACTCCTAATTAACTGATACAGTGAATCCAAACAGTACCGGATGTCTTTTAATAATCACATCCTGATTCGATTTTTAGTAAAGATTAGGAAAATTACAGATGAGTTTGTATAGGTTTACAGGACAGAGTGGAAATAAGCTCTGTATGATGCTCTTCATTGTTGCTTAATTTTGATTAAGCAACAATGAATCAATC
The DNA here is from genome assembly GCF_003368295.1 of Carassius auratus. Classification (NCBI taxonomy): domain Eukaryota; kingdom Metazoa; phylum Chordata; class Actinopteri; order Cypriniformes; family Cyprinidae; genus Carassius; species Carassius auratus. The sequence continues at coordinate 20,221 of NW_020523829.1, read as the reverse complement.
CTCAAGAGGGAGCTAAAGCTTAAAAAATAGAACCCCCGTCTATATACATACATGCCATAATACTATAATTTAGAATTATATTAGATAATATTTTATAATATTATGCTAATATTGGTATATATAAACAACCTAATTGTTCAATATAGCAACAGATGTTTAATACCATATTAAGGCCTCATGGGTTTGCTTGAGGTTATTTTCTGAATAATAACCTAAATAAAAACTTTGTGTCTGTAGATATGTTGATTGTCATGTATGGGTGTGTTCTTTTTTATAATAATAACAATAATACTTATTGTCAAATAATAATGCTCATTGTGAAGTTTTCCCTTTCCAACTTTCCATTTCTAAAGTTACATATAGTCATTTATTTGAAAAGGTTGTAGTTTTGTTCCACATAGACACATGTTTAATATGTGGTTGCCAGAAACACCTACTCACACCTGCAGTGCAAAGGAGGTCTGAACATGCAATGGTCTTCTGCATTCTCACTTTTCCGATGAATTAACACTGTGGTCGTGAAACATTTCAGAGCCAGTGTTACACCTATGACTATAAAAACAAACAATTGCGCCTGCACTTTCACTCACATGTACACACAGGATGCACGTCTGTCCCGCTGTGACCTGTTTTTTATGATTACTAAATATGGTGCTAATGTGGTCGATAGTCACTTCTGATGACCATCTTTAGAAAAACAAGAAAACCACAAACTGTTTTCACACATGCAGCACTACAAAAAACAAACTTAATTCACATACTGCGATCTTATGTATGCATTACTGTATGTGTAGTCCATTAATTATTACAAACATTAGAGGTATAAAATATATAACCTTTAAAGAGAATGTAGGTAGTATTTTCATTGTCAGTTTTTATTTCAAAGTACTAAAAATTACAAAATGATTTACACTTAAACTTTAGACCATTTAGGTTCATATACATAAGATTTTGCCATCATTAAATATTGCATGCACTTATATGTATTGCGGACCTTTGATATAATCTATTATGACTTAAAAAGGCTAATTACTTTTTGTAAGTTAAAATGGGAGTTCTGTAATTATCTATGTTTCATTGAAAATCTGGAGACTGACGTAATTAAAATGTGATATGAAACACTGATGCCTTCACAAACTAATCTTGCTGCCTTTACATTTGACCACGTCTTTTATTACAGACAATACAGTGACAGAGTCACTGATCCTTACCCAATATCTTTAGTAACACTTTTGCTTCAATTTTGGAGTGGAGTGAGAGATACCAGACTGAATTCAACCAATCACAGTCTTGGTTTGAAAGTGTCCAATCACATCCCATGCAAGTCTTCTAAAAAGCATTATACACATTCATTGCTTCAAACATGATCATTTGGGCCATTCTGATCTTTTGTGCAAGTAAGTAGATTTTTTATCTTATAAATATCTATATATCAATTCCAAGCGTGCATACATACTTAGTGAAGTGAAGTGAAGTGAAAAAGGTGTTAAAAATGAAATCTCTTTTCTGTTTCAGCTGGAGGTCGACCTGATAACAGTAGTGAAATTGTCTCATTACGAACATTCCAGCTGGGAGATGATGTTACATTCAAATGTTTCCTGACAAAAAACTATTTTGGCAGCACAATGGTTTGGTATAAACAGAGAACTGATCAGATTCCTCGTCTTATTGTATTATCATACAATATTGGGAGAGATATCCAATTTGAGAATGAAGTTAAAAATGGGAGATTCAATATTTCAGCAAGTGAAGATTCTTTTCACCTCAACATCAAAGCTACAACCAAGGAGGACATCGGAAAATACTACTGCGGGACAGTTTTCTTGAATAAAATAGAATTTATTTCTGGAGCACATCTGATACTTAAAGGTCAAATATATTCAACATGCTATTGTCTTTTACATTTCCTTTTAAAGTGGTATATTTTAACTAATTTCTCTTGTTTGTAAGTAATTTAAAACCAACAGTCTAATCTCTGACATCTTTATTTGCTACTTCTAAGGAACTGAGACCAAACACCTTAATGTGGGATGTGAGGAGAAAGAAGTTGTGGATAGAACCACTTTCAAAAATACTGGTAAATTCTTCATTTTATTGCTATGACTTCACTATCTGATTTTTTTTTAACTGTCACCTTCAATGGTGATTCCAAAAAGTGTTTCTACCATTAAGACACGCTTAAAATTGTATGAATTATATTGGATTTTACAAATTATACAACCAAGGGGCTTCAGCAAACATAACTGCAGTTTTAAGATATTTTTCCATTCACTTTTCACCAAGAGGTCTAAAAGTGTGTTTAATGAATCTATTAAGTCAGTTCTAATCATGCGTGTAATCACATACCTATTGTTTTCTCATTCAAAACATAAATTTGTTTGAGAAATGTTTTGCTTGAAAAGGATGCTTGCAGATTTTCTTGAAATTAATGCTACTTGGTTTGATATTTTGTTAACAAATGCAATGACATTCAAACATTATAAATATATGGCTTAAATCTCTACATGTTTTTGATAACTATACTGTTTTAAGTCATAGATAAGTAACTACAGGGAACATCTACTATATGCAGAAATGTGTTCACAGATCTTTACTATGGGCAGAATGTTGTTGCTTTATTAACATTTTTCTTTTTCTCTATTTCAGATAACAGTAATCCAGAAGTATGGGGTCCTGTGTTACTTTGCTTGATATCCTGCAATGTTGTGCTTGTGATGGTAATAATCATACTTTTGGCCCATTATTATAAAAACTGGAGAAAAAGGCAAAAAGGTAAAATTCCACCCACCTTTTTTTTTCTTTAAGCAGAGTTTAATTGGATAGGATAATGGTATAATGTTTTACCAAATGTAATATTGAAATACTATGTTTAAAACAATTAAAATATTCAATCACAAATATTCATATCAAAGTTTAACAATAATTTTCTGCTCATTTTGAAGGATCTAAAAATGTAGCATCTCCATCATCTGAGGTAATTTAAATTGTATTGTTTTTTGTGAAATCAGTTTCTCTTATATATTCTTATATAAACTTCTAATGAATTACAAATTAGTGCTATATAAAAATGAGTTTTGGCTCTCAAGCAGAAAGAAAAAAAATCTATGCATTTTTTTTTTTTTTTTACAGATTGGAGATTTAGATGTGAATTACGCGGCTGTGAATTTTGCCTCTGTCCCTCCGGCCAGAAGATCAAACAACAGACATCTAACTGAATACAATGAAGTGATCTACAAGCCAAGAGATCACATGCTTTAACAGAGTTTCTTCACAAAATGGTTTTGACTTGCTGTTAAAAAAGTAGATATTGAACTATATTGCTAAAAGCATAAATTACTGCAAATATAATACATATTATACTCAAAAATACACTTCTTTCTTTTCTTTTTAGTTCTGTGGCTTGCAATTTAGAAAAACTTTGTGCCTGTTAATGCTGATCAATTACATGAAAGATACTAAAAAGTTATAAACAACAGTAGAATCTGTTTAAACAACATAGTGCACATATTTAGTTGAAGACAAAAATTATATTTATGAAATATACCATAACAGTGACTACTGTACTTGTGATTTTTTTTGTATAAAAATAGAATTAGAATGAATTTAGATACTAATTAAACACTGTTGCTTAAAGTTGTCTTGTGTTTGATGCGGAATAAAGAAAATAGTTTAACATTGTTTTAAGTTTGTACAATTATTAATTCATCAACTCATTCATCACAAGACTTGTATTGGCAAATTACTTCTTCTCACCAGTTATTCCCCATGGTTTTAGAGGACAATTACTCCTCGTGGCCCCCTGTAATTTCAAAGAATAATACAAATAAAAGCCTCGTCCATTTGAGAAGGTGTGCACGCAGTCAGCCTCACGTATACCTGCTGCTTCAATGGTTTGTGTTAAAAATCTCAGTTTGGGTTCTACTGAAGAAACAAAGTCACCTAATCAAATCAAAGTCAAATTTTCATTTTTGGGTGAACAATCCCTTTAAAGCTTGTTGTAAGAAGAATAGAAACAGTTTCTTTTAAGACAAAATAAGTTGTGGTTATATTGAATATAAGAAATAAAATAAAATAAAAGATAACTTGACCAAAATAAAACTAGAGACTGACCTGCATTTTTCCAGTTTTCCTCTCTTCTCCAAAACCTTCAGTTACCTATACCAGTTGCTTTCTCCTCAAAATAGCGGCCATTGTTTTCAGCAACAAGCTTATATCTAAAGAGTTCCGTACTTCTGTATTCTGTATCAGTGAATACAATTATTTCTGTATTCACTGTCAAAGCCAATATATCTGTTTCCACATTTTTGAGTAAGCTTGTTAAAATTTTCCTCTTCACATTCTACATACTAATCAAATATTTGAGCTTTGTAAACTACTACTTTGTACTACTATGGTGTGATTCCAAATATAATCACCTGTGAGCTGCATGTGACCTTCAGCTGATTTCCTGTGCTTGTCTGTGAAAGCAATATCAGCTTCTATCACCAGAAGAAAAACATGAAGTCCCGGCAGAAAGAAAGTGGTTCTCTTACTAAGCTTCACTTTCAGACACTCACATCTTCCACCAGCCTGGGGTGTCCACAAGAATGATTTTCCTTTCATTTATGTTTCCTTCCATCTTCACACACTGTGTCATTTGGTCAGATTTATGTTTAACATTTAAAAAGTAGTGTGCAAACATTTCTCTTTCCAGTCTGAAATCCGCAACTGTTTAACTACTTATGTCATCTGAATTTTATTTATTTATTTTTTTACTCCAGATAACTGAAAAGCAGATGAGCCCCATTTTCATGTGTATGATCAAGAGAGAGTGAATCTCAAAATGTCATACGTGGGTCTTGACTGTAATGCCGCTTCCCTTTCAGTCGGTCACTCTCGACGCCACGTCAGTGACCGACGCAAAATGGGATATCGGTTCGATAGACCAATCTACTTTGAGTGTAAACTAAATGAGCCAATGCACACTGGCATGCAATTATTGCATCCAGCTGCCACTGATCACTGCGTGAGTATAAGAAGGCAGCAGGTGCAATGCAGGTGCGACGCAGAGGATCTCTTTTCTCGGTATGTAGTTGGATTCGGTTGAACAGATAGCACTCCTCACAGTGGCACTTACACCGATTGGCCTGTTACATATGAGACCGCTCCAGCACTGGCTTTATGGCAGTGTCCCGAGGTGGGCGTGGAAGCACCGGCCTGTCGTCAAACCCTCACCCCATGGACAGATCTTGCATTTCTCCGGGCAGGGGTGCCCCTAGAGCAGATCTTCTGGCATGTTGTGGTTTACACGGATGCCTCCACCACCGGCTGGGGGGCCATGTACAACGGGCATGCAGTCTCAGGGGTTTGGACGGGCCCGCAGCTGCAGAGGCACATCAATTGCCTTGAGTTGTTAGCCATGCGCCTTGAACCGTCTCAAAGGTCACTTATGAGGCAAGCATGTGCTGGTCCGAACAGACAACACAACGACCGTTGCATATGTCAACCGACAAGGTGGTTTGCGCTCGCGTCGCAGGTCACAACTCGCCCGCCACCTCCTCCTTTAGAGTTGGAAAGTTCTGAGGTCACTTCATGCCTTTCACATTCCGGGCCTGCTCAACTGTACAGCCGATGAGCTGGCTCGAGCAATGCTCCCAGGAGAATGGAGACTCCATCCCCTGATGGTCCAGCTGATTTGGAGACGGTTCAGAGCTGCTCAGGTAGACCTGTTTGCTTCTCAAGAGACCACTCACTGCCAGTTGACTCAGAGACGGGGCACCATTTGGCACCCTTGTCCAGACCTTTGGAAACTCCATGTCTGGTCCCTGGATGGGACGCGGAGGCTCTAGGTGACCTACCCAGGAGGTAGTGAACACCATCACTTCGGCAAGAATACCGTCTACGAGACACACTTATGCCTTGAAGTGGAACCTGTTTGTTGAGTGGTGTTCTTCTCGCTGAGAAGACCCCCGAGGTTGCCTGATTGCAGTCGTGCTTTCCTTTTTGCAGCAAGGGCTGGAGCAAAGGCTGTCTCCCTCCACCCTCAAAGTCCAGGTTGCCGCTATTACTGTGTACCATGAACCCGAGAATGGGAAGTCTTTGGGTAAGCATGACCTCATCGTCAGGTTCCTTAGAGGGGGCCAGGAGGCCCCCTTCCCGGCCCCCCTCTATACCCTCTTGGAACCTGACTCGAGTGCTTAAACCCTAAAGCAGGGCCCATTCGAGCCTTTGCATTCAGTGGAGCTAAAGTTTCTTCCATTGAAAACTCTGCTCCTGCTTGCACTGACCTCCATCAAGAGGGTAGGGGACCTGCATGCATTTTTGGTCGACGATTCATGCCTAGAGTTTGGGCTGGCTGACTCCCAGGTAATCCTGAGGCTCCGCCCTGGCAACGTGCCCAAGGTTCTCACTACACCCTTCAAAGACCTAGTAGTGAACCTGCAAGTGCTGCCCTTCGAGGAGGCAGACCCAGCCCTGGCTTTGCTCTGTCCCGTCCGAGCAATGAGATGCTACGTAGACTAGACACAAGGGGAGTGCTGTCTCTAAGCAGAGGATGGACCACTGGATTGTGGATGCCATAACCCAGGCTTATCAGGCATAGGTGTGCCCTGCCCCTTCAGGTTGCGAGCTCACTCAACTAGAAGTGTTGCATCCTCCTGGGTGCTGGCTCATGGCACCTCACTGACAGATATATGTAGAGTTGCGGGCTGGGTGACCCCTAACACGTTCGCTAGGTCCTATAGCCTTTGTGTAGATAAGGTATCCTCCTGTGTTCTCACCTCAAATGGGTAGTGGCACTGAGAGGCCCCGATTAGTGTTGGCTTGCTTAAACTGCTCCAGAGTGTCCATACTGTAGACCCTGTTGAGATCCTCCATCACCCTAGACAGCTGGACTCAGCGGAACGTCCGGCGCCAGGCCTTCATAATGAATCCGTGAGAACCATGGGAGTCTGGGTTCCGTAATGATACCTAAGCGGTACTTGTATGTGTATAGTTCACGGTATAGCCTTTAGAGTCTGTTTTCCCCCGGCAGACTTCTGCCTTCCCAAGAGGGTTTTAATCACCTAACTGAGACGTAACTGAGACGTTTCATTTACCCGGACGAGGTGTCTGACGTTGCCATAAAAAAACAGCAAATATTTGGAGTTCAAAATTGACAAAAGTACTTTAGAATTTTATACTAGTGACAGAGACTAAACCAGTGTATATCAAATAGGGTGATGTCAGACACCCAGGCTACACTACATGATTTCAGCTTTACTATTCAGCTTTACCTGATTGTTGAGCACAGTATAAGTCAAAAACTAAAAACTAAACTGATGGGAGGAGCTCTGGTGAAAGATGGTGACAGGATTTAAAAACATCAGGTGATATCCAGCTCATATCTCCATTTCTGTAATATTGGGAACTAAAGATTGTAATGGTACACTGCATTTTGAGTTATCAAGTGACAGCCCTATAGCCATAAATGCCATAGCAGCTCAGGATAAAATGAAATTCCAAGAAAAAGTGAATATTTGGTGGTCTCCACATGGCAGCCACTCTAACTGGACTTCCCTCATATAGAATAAAACAGCCTTTTCAGGCTAATTCATTTGTATAATAAATTAACATTAGCAACCTATTTTGATTTGGAAACGTTTGATTTGACATAAAATCAATTATGTAAGAGCCATCTGTGACATTTACTTAACAAAATCAGTTAATGCACAAAAAGGAGCTGATGTGCATAAATTTGATTAAACCCTCTTAAGTAGAGTACTGAAGAAATACAAATTTTGGGACACATTGGGGAGTGGGACTGCACCAGTTGAGCAACTGAATTGGAAATCTCCTTTACATTTGTAAATAATCTAAAATCAGTTTAAAAGTACAATTTGTAAGATATGTGCAGTAAAATATCCAAAAACCACTAGGCTAGTGTTATATATTTTGTCCAGCTGATTACTAACAATATCTCTAATGTTTTCAACTACTTGTAAATCATGAAAAAATTCCCATTCTAAACAGTGACACAGGGGAGTGCAGTCGCCTGTCAATGATGTTAGTAACCTTTTGTTCCCGCCTTTACTGATGTAGAAACCACATGACAACAGTGTCGTGGACAAATGCGGAAGTAGTGTCTAGTGTCCATCAAACCACTAACTTGCTTAAAGCTGTTCCTTATTTACTTCTTCTTGCACGTATTTTGGTGGATTGTGTTACTTATTTATAGAACATAATTACTGTTTACCATCTGCCGCTGGTTTTGTCAACAAGGACATCTCCCATAAACTTAAGCGTACAGGCAAACAAATGAACCAAGAAGAATTTGGGACAAGAGGAGAGAAAGAGCGAGGATTAATATCGGTGTTGCATTTTCTAGATGGAGAGAGCTTCGTGACAAATATCAACTAGAAAGAGATGCCGATCTTGCTCGTGTTTTACTCAACAGGTGGGTTGTTTTGATTTGTATCTTTACAGAAAATGTATGGTATTATAACGACCAACAAGATTAGTATTATGGGGCATACATGCCAAACGCAGGGCATCGCGTCTCTAGACCCACGTGAGGATGCGTCTGATCGCTTCTTTGCATTGACTTTTCATGTAATCTACTAACGAAAATCGTTGAACTCGCATTTGAAAATTATGACATCAAACACAACATTTATAAAACTTTACCTTATCCGTTAAATCCATGATTTATCTTTCCGTCTGATTGATTGCCGTCTGCGGTTGGATAGAAGACAACAAATCCCATCATTCCACGCTCCTTCTTAGCGTCATGAAACCACGCGATTGATATTGTTTTGGTAGTGCGCCCTCTAGTGGCAGGTCCTACAACCTGTACCTTTAACTTAACTTAACTTAACTTAACTTGTTTTGATTTGATTTGATCTGACATGCATAAGACATCCATAGATTCCCTTATCAAATCAATGACAAATCATTTTCATTACTCTTTCTGGAAAAAATGCCTAACTAAGCTCAAATTTCATAGCCTTCAACTACAAATTTTTCTTTCACTATTTCTTCATCATCCATTTCAAGTTGTTCCCCTATTTCTCATTGTGCTTCTCTGGAGTCTCATTTAGTGAAATCAAATGTAATGTTATGGCACCAGAATTATAGATCTCACTGCACAAAGGCGGAACCCAAAAAGTACTGATTCCAACCTTAACCTTTTCAACATCATGAAAATATCATTGCAGCATTTTTTTTAAAGAGCTTTTAAAAGATCTTTTTAATGATCCACTGATCCACTCTTCTCCCTTATGACACAGATTTGATAATTAGTGATATTTTTGTATGTGGTCCACACTGTTAATAGGCTATAGCATCATGTGTCTGGAATGGCAATATGCATAAGAAAATAATTAGGGCCGGGACTCGATAAAAAAAAAAAATCTAATTAATTAGAGGCTTTGTAATTAATTAATCTAAATTAATCACATTTTAATCGCATATAAATATTTGACCTGAGAACAGTGAGAAGTAATTTTTTTTCACATGGATTTATAGTATACCATTGAATAATGACTGAATACATAAGCTTAAGCAACAAAATATTGTTTATCTTTGTTCAACCAAGTCTAGCAGACCAGTGCAATTTTTACCATGAAGTGTAGCAATAGCATATTTAGAAACAATTTAGAAATAGTAAATTTCAGAAATTCAGGAAGCTTATAGGTGCTGGAACCTTCTGTAAAGAGTTTTTTAAGTAAAACACAATACTGTCTATTACATTCAGAACATTGGAAACACTGACTATTAGAAAACATCTCTCTGTTGCTTCAGAGGCCATAACACACTAAGTCCAACTCTCAATAACCTTGGCCAAAACAATAAAGAGTTCAATAAAGAATAATACATAGTTCAACATAAAGTGTAAAGTCCACGCTAGCTGCTATATGTTTTGCGTTGAGGTGATCCTTGAGGCTCAATGTGCTGCGGTGATATCAGGGGGCAAGGAACTCGACTGGAAGTTGAAGTCGGGTGGGGGCTGCCATCTTTTAGCAGAACTTCACTTGCGTTAGCATTCCCATTGACTCCCATTCATTTTGGCGTCACTTTGACAGCGAATAACTTTACATCTGAGGCGTTTAAAGACTCCGTTTGTCCATTATTTATTTCTAAAGATACACGACAATGTATGAAGGGCTCCATTTATCCATCTATGTTACATTATGGCCCCGTATAAACAGTTTTTGTAAAAAATAGGCTAACGATTGCGGAAGTGAAACGGAAGTGCTAAAAAACGCTAAAAATGGGCTTCACTTGTCTCAATTGAGTTCCAATGGGGTCGCTGTGTCCATTTCTTTTACTGTCTATGGGTGATATGCGAAGTTTGCGAACACTAGTTGGTGCTCCAGTATAATCGGTCTGCTGGAACTCATCCAATGAGAAACGTTCCGCGGTGCAAAAATAAGTTATTAAAAATGCGGGAATTTTTTTTCCCTGTAATTAATTAATCTTAGTTAACACGTTATTTTTTGTGTAATTAATTAATCTCAATTAACGCGTTAAAGTCCCGGCCCTAAAAATAATATTAAAATGAGGTTATGCACAATGGTGTTGCTTAAAACATCAGGCTTCAGGTGTCTCAATTAAACAGGTTTCATACTGATAGTTCATTTGAAAATTATGTTGATTTCTGCTGCATCTACTTGGATGGTAAATGGACAATGTATAAAACGTCATGTATGTCAAAATTCAATGAAACTATATAAGTTTGTCCAAAAAAATGTACATGTGCTTTCTAAAACACAAAGGTGATCTGATTTGCTTTTCTAGTTAACTGACTTCCTAAGTCATCCGTCTGTCTTTTCTTCCAGGGTCATGTTTGGCTCCTCTTAGTGGTTTACCTTCTGTTTTAAACCTTAGGCCTGTGAGGGATTGGGAAGCTGATTTCAGAACCTAAATGAACACTCACATAATAATTCATTACAAAAACATTGCAATGAAATTATTGGGGCAAGTAGTAGTAAATATAAGACTATTCCCCTTTAAACTGTAAACCTTCTCTATAAAATGCTATAAAGTTTCAAAGCAATACAAGGGTTTGTGGTAAAATTGTTTACTTTTTTAAAATATTAAATAATATCTAATAGTTTAATATGTTTTTGTGTGTAAAAGTTTTTTTTTTACATTCACACATGCACCCCCCACCACCAACACACACAAAGGCTGTTTATCTAAGTGTTTTCACGTGTGATAACCAACCCACATAATTTCCTACCGCTCAGAATGGTCAAAGTGTGCTCTTTGCGGTCAGCTGCAAAATAGGTCTCTGTATGTGCAATGGTCTAACGTTGTGGTTTTTGCAAAAAAGCGATAGCAGATCCTCACTTGTTTCTGTTTCAGGATGTGTGTTGTGCTGACCTGATTTCTGTTTATGTGTGTTTGCGCTTGTGCCACCAATGATCTTTTACAATAAATGTACCTACACAAGTGTTGGAGAAAACTGCTGAGACATGCACAAGCTACACAATGCTATTAATAGAAGTGCCACTCTCAGTCCTAGCCTGCTAATATTATAGACATTCATTATGATTTTAAAATACTTTTGTTGTGAGGTAGTTTATTTCTGTGATGTCATAGAAACAGTGAATGATGTTTGTCTGGTGAAAAGTCCAAATTAATTAAATTGATTGCAAATGATTGAGTGCGAAACTCAAACGTTGTGTTTTCTCATTTCACTAACATTAGTTATAGGTGTTTAAAGAGATATTTCACAAAAAGAAAAATCTGTCATTATTGGTTCCAACTTGTATGAATTTCTTTCTTTTGGGGAACACATATGCAAAAGGATATTTTGAAGAACTTTGGTAATCAAATGAAGATGGTGCTTCCATTGACTTCCACTCTATGGTCAGAAAATAGTGAGTAAATAAGGACAGAATTTTCATTTATGAATTAATTTTAAGTGAACTATCCCTTTAAGCAGTTTGAACAATGTAGGGAGTCATCAGTAGCCATCACAAATGATAAACATTATTCACCATTATCTGCTTTATTAAAGGGATAGTCCACTCAAAAATGAAAATTCTGTAATTTACAAGAAAATATCCAAACCTGTGTGTCATAAAATAAGATATTTTGAAAAATTCAGGTGACCAAAGAGTTCAGTTCTGAAGCGTTAACCACTTATGGCCTACCCAACCAACCACAAAAGCCCCCTCAGACCCCCAAAATTTAACTGTCTATAAAAGTAAACCAACTTACACAAACAAATGACTGTAACCGACAGAGGTTATGTACATTTACTTTATACTGCACATTTTGCACAAATGCAAAACATAAAGATACAAAGCTGTTTGCTGACCTTTTGACCTTTAGATAAAGAATCTGGTTGTTATATTATACAATATGTGACATTTGGTTGCTTATCCATAACATTCACAGCATTCAACTGATCTGTTTCCACTGTGTATCGAATAACTAGATATAACACAATGTGGTGTCATAGGGTCCCAAAGATCTCATGGATAATAGAGTTCCCTACAGGAATTTCGTTCAGTGTGCATTTTGTAATTTCTCTTTTCAGAACATGAATTAATAAGGATTATCTGTGTTTTGGGGAATGGCGTTTTGTACTGTGTTGACTGCAAGAAGTCCACTAGGTCAAAGACTTGTTCATGGAAACGTTAATTAGGGCGAGGGGGTGTCAAGTACAAGACCAAGAAGGTTTATATGATTATAACTTCACACGACCAATGAGAACTTGTTTCGTAGTGTGGGTAATTTGCATACATGATGAAATAAAGTTTTTTTTTTCAGTTTATATATCATATTCTTCTTTTGTCCTCAGGATGGAGACTTATCTAATGCCAGCTCTCAAGATGTTTGCTCTGCGTGCATATATTCTTATGTCTTGCATATCATGTAAGTAATCTATGCATATACATATTATCATTTATTTATTTGTTTAGTATTTTTGTGGCTTTTTAGAAATATTTGACAATGTTTTAAATATGTTTTATTACCAATTATAATGACAAAATATCTTGAGTTTAAAAGTTATACATTTAGAAGTATCCGGTACTTTTTTTTTATTAATAGTATCAGCACTCGAGCTGATGTCGTGTTTTCAAGCATGATTTCATAATGATCCACAGAGCATTATGTACTTTGGCAGAAGATTGTCTCTACAAAAGAGTTAACACGATCAGTGTCACAAATGTGCTTATTTGATTAGTGTCAATAACCTTGAAAGATTATTCATTATACATCACAAAAAATAAGATTGTTATTATTCAGTTATTTTCAAACTATTGTTTATTAGATTAATTTACATTAAACTCATATTTTTTTAAAAATCCCAAATGTCTATTATGCCTCAGATGTACGAACTATATTATATATGTATATTAAAAAAAAAGGTAAAATGGTTGACTTTCCTGGACTCATCATGACTTTTTTTCTGTTTATTTCAGGTGCATCTATGATCCCCAGTGTTTTTCAGCCAAACGTCTCAATCACAGCATCCGTGGGTGGTTCGGTCATCCTGGAATGCCACACAACTGCCGATCCAGTTGTGGCCTGGTTTTGGCTGAAACAAATCCCAGGACGAAAGTTGAACCCTATAGTTTCCACATATTACAAGGAGATAAAATTTCAAGGAGAAGTTCTAAATGAATCAAGACTTCAATTCAAAGTTGATGACAAGAAATCTACATTAATATTCAACAAGATTAACTCCAGAGATGCTGCCTATTATCACTGTGGTGTGCTACTGTATGAGAAGCTGTACTTTGGAGGGGGAACTTATCTGACAGTTGATGGTGAGTGGAAACTTGGAATGTAAGTTTGATTAAAAGGCTTGTTTTATTATTAATGCTACTGTAAAGTATATTACTTTTCATTACAGATGCAAAGCCGGTTAAAATAATTCAGCATCCTGTTTTGGACTCACATCATGTAGGAGACTCAGTGACTCTTCATTGTTCAATCTTTGGTGAGAGTTGTTCGGGAGGGCAGAGTTTCTACTGGCTAAGATACAAACCAAGAGAGTCCCATTCAGGACTCATTTACGCTGATGGAGATAGAAAGGATCAGTGTGAGACGATCTCTGTGACTGGATCAACTGTACAGAGCTGTGTGCACAAAGTCCCCAAAAGCCTCGCCAGTGATGAAACGTACTTTTGCAGCATGGTCACATGTGGAAAGCTAATCGTTGGAAATGGAACTAAATTGATAGCTGATGGTAAAGCATGCTTTTATTGCTCACATACCTCTTTATTCGTAATATCTGTTTCATATTCTGCCAATAGATTTCCTAAATCAGTATTTAGTTTCCATGAACTTCCAAAATTAGGAAATAGAAAATAGGAAATATTTCCATTTGGACTGTTTATATTAAGATTAGAAAATTATTTTTCCCCCCCCATTTGCTCCCCAGAAAACAATGGCTTATTTCATCACACTGCTTTCTGCTGTATTAGGGATATCACTGATAGTGAATATAATCATGGCGCTGTTATGGAGAAGATCTACACACAGAGGTAAAATTTTATTTAAAATTAACTTAAAAAAGTAAAATTTTAAATTTTTGTCTAAAAACATTTAACAAAAATATAAATATTGCCTTAATTATATTATTACCTAAATAAACAGTATATGTGTGTGTGTGTGTATATATGTATTTCTGCATAAATATGACCCAAAATATAATCTGCAAAATGACTTATGTGCTTGAGGCTGTTGTCTTGCTACATGACCCACTTTCTCTCGAGACTCGTTCTCAGACAGATGTCCTGAAGGTTTCCTTTAGAATTTGGTGGTTTAATTTAATTCAGAATTTGTTGTTCAATCAATGATGACAATCTGTTCTTGGCCCAGATGCAGCAAAACAGACCCAAACCATGATACTACTAACACCATGTTTCACAGATGGGATAAGATTCTAATGCCGGCATGCAGTGTTTTCCTTTCTCCAAATATAACGCTCATTTAAACTGTTCTCCTGATGGTGGACACATGGACATTAACATTAGCCAATGTGAGAAAGGCCTTTAGCTACTTAGAAGATACCCTGAGGTCCTTTGCAGCTTCGCAGACTATTACACATTTTATTTTTAGAGCGATCTTTGCTGGTAGACCAGATCTGGTGATGGTAATAATTGTAATAATAATAATTAATAATAATAATAATAATAATAATAATAATAATTTTCCTCAATATTAACTCTTTAGAGATGGTTTTGTTTACTTTTATAGTTCAATTCAATTCAAGTTTATTTGTATAGTGCTTTTTACAATACAAATCGTTACAAAGCAACTTTACAGAAAATTATGTTTCTACAATATTTAGTAGTAGCTTATGGTGGTGACTGTCAGTTTGTGCACGTTTGACAGAATTTTTTGAAAAAATTAATACAAGAGGTAGTCAGCTAGACGATGAACATTAATATTATTAATTAATAATTATTATATGATGCAGTCACACATGTAGCAATAATTGTTAGTTCTGTTTGTTGATTCAGGGTTAGCATCATCTGAGGTCCTCAGCATCATCTCTTCTCAGGTGTTCTGGATCCAGACTGGAGCTTGTGTAAATCCTAGTTACCACGCGATGTAAATCATGGCAAAACATAGAAACAAAATAGAGACATCATTAGCATAGATGCTGATCCAACAAACTACAATTAGTTTAACCCAAGCTAATGAATAAAAAAGCACGTTTGATCAGATGCAACTACACTCACAATTTAAGAGATACATTATTCAAATGCTTGGCGAAAGAGATTCATTTTTAATCTAGATTGAAACAGAGAAGCATTATCAGGAAGGCTATTCCAGAGTTTGGGAGCCAAATGTTAAAAAGCTCTACCTGCTTTAGGGGACTTTGCTATCCTGGGAACTACCAAAAGTCCAGCGTTTTGTGACCTTAGGGTGCGTGATGGGTTGTAGCATGGTAGAAGGCTAGTTAGGTACGCAGGAGCTAAACCATTCAGGGCCTTATAGGTAAGTAATGATAATTTGTAACTGATACGGAACTTAATAGGTAGCCAGTGCAGAGACTGGGGGTAGTATGGGGTAGTATGATCATTGGGGTAGTTTGATCATATTTTCTTGACCTTGTAAGGACTCTAGCTGCTGCATTTTGGGACTACCTGTAGCTTGTTTATAGTCTGATGAGCAACAACAACTATTTTTCTGAGGTCCTTGGAGATCTATTTTGTTTGTGCGATGATATACACTTCCACAAACATGATCAAACTTTGATAGATCCATGTTCTTTGAATGTAACAGGGCACACACTGACACCTGAGCCATCCCACTGATTTAAAACACCTCTTAACAGATGGACTCTAATTTCGCTTTCAAATTAACTGCTAATCCTAGACACTCACATTTTTTGACACTCACAGATATGTAATATGGGTTCTATTTGTCAACTTTCAGGATTTACATGAAAACCAGATAATCTTTTGGGTCATATTAATGCAGAAATATAGAAATTCAGCACTGTATATTCACTTTTATTATTTTATCATCATATCACCTTTATGATACATTCTGAAGGTGTTGACCATGTACAGTCTACAGCCCAGGTAAGCTTTATACTTTTACATTATATGTAGCTATGGGGGGAAAGAGCACTAACTTTACCTGTCAAATAAAAATTATAATCATGAATCATTTAATACATTCATAAACCATTCAGAACATTATTAATATGTAACATAGAGTATTATATATATACTAGTATTGTTAAAATTATATCATTCTCTTATTAGACTGCAGACATAGACTCGGAAAATTATGCATCGCTGCAGTTCTCTCCACACCAGCCTATACGAAAAATGAAAAGCAGTGAAGAGGCAGCCTCTGTCGTCTATGCATCTGTCCGTCAAACAAGAAACATAAAACAAGGATCTCCTCATTCTTAATGCTTGTCAAGTTTTTTTTTTTTGTCTATTAATTTTTTAAAAGGACTGTCACATTACGTGGTCTCATATGAGCATTGGAACAGTTGCAAGACAATGTACTCAAATTTTTTTTTTTTTTTATTGATTACAATTTATTTTCCAATTTTAAACGTTTAAAGTTGACAAAGTGATGGGGGCAAATGTCTGTTACTGTCTTTTGTAGATTTTTTTTAATGTTGTTGTAAAGGGCAATAGGAGTGTGTGGTCATCATGTTATTCAGTGTCTAAATTGTACACATTAAAACATGGAGAAAAAAATATTTGTGTGTTTACAATAACTTACCATGAAATTCAGCACCATGGAGAGGGGCAACATTTTGTAAATGAGGAGAAAAAACAGCTTGCCGTAACCGCCCCCACCCTAAACAAACAACAACAACAACAATGTATTTAAAAAAAAAAAAAAAAAAAAACAATAACAGTGACCAAACATTAAAAAGATATAGTAGATGTAGCATATACGTACTAGTATGTAGTATGTGTGCAGCGTTATATTGAAATGTACTACTAGTCACCTCCAGGTGATGGCAGTCAGATGTCATTGCACATAAACACAGATTTACAGATAATACTCTTTATTCACTATATACTGTAGTAACAGCATACAATAGCTTTCATTTAAGAAACTATAATCTTCATACAACACTCCTTCAAATGATTGTTTTCTTCTTCCTTTTTAGACTGCTCTGATGTTTTAGTATCATCATACCATGTACTTGTCCTACAGTGTTGCAGTCATTTTATATTAAAGTTCACATGTCATAAAATATTGTAACATAGTTATTTAGATTTTGCATGGTGTCACCCTAAGCGTCTCTTTCATTTCATTAATTTGGCCTTCTGGTAAGATTAGAAGTCTACTAGTTGCAGCTGTTTACATACTATACTTAGCAGCTTACTTCAGGAAAGGGGCAGTAATTTGTGAATGCAGAGAACCAATAGAGTCACATGATGAAGTCATACTGTACCTCAGAGAGCAAATTGATTCATAGACTCAGAACCTCATGTAGACAGAAGTGCAGAAGACCCAGGACGAAGATACAATGAATAATAACATCTACATGATGCTCTTTCTTTTTCTTCATGAAGTCCTGTAAGTACAAAACAATGCATCATTCAATCATTCTTTTACTAATCATCTACATGTCATCTTTGAAACCTATGTTAATCATTTTTTCAACAGGTGAACTCAATTGCAATGTTGCTCATGTGGATCAGGTTTTAACTGTGAAAGAGGGAGGGAATATATTATTACCTTGTCTCATTGTAAATGATCAGTTACACCGAGTACTATGGTATAAACAGGTTCTTGGAGAGAAACCTCTCCTAATAGTGTCATCATATCACCACTCTCAACCAAATGAATTTTCTCCCGACTTGGAAGCAAATCATCATTTTCATGGCAGTGAGAGAGGATTATAGTTTTAATTTAACCATCTTGAGAACCTTGAAATCTGATTCAGGCACGTATTTCTGTGGAGCTGCCTTTGCTAATGTTATTTCCTTCAGCACTGGAAACTGTTTTGCTGGTTAAAGGTGAGTGTTATAATATTTAAACTTTTCGATTGACAATTCCATTTATTGTCAAGTGTTAATACTTTTTTCCCCCTTATAGGTGCAGACCTCAAACCTGCTGTTATTCAACAGCCTATGCTTAATGTTATAAAGCCAGGAAGCAATGTGACTTTGCAGTGCTCAGTAGAAGGGAAGATGTGTGAGAATGGAGTGCAACTAGTTACTGGTACAGACACAGTTCAGACAGTATCCATCCAGGAATGGTTTACACTCATGGAGACATGAACAATGGGTGTGGAAGAACTCTGCTGCCTCCTCTCCTATGCAGAGCTGTCTTTATAACCTCCCTAAGATGAATGTTGGTCTCTCTGATGCTGGACTGTACTACTGCGCTGTGGTAACTTGTGATGAAGTTTATTTGGAAATGGCACGACGTTGGTCATTGAAGGTAAGTGCATTATGTTTGAGTAGTGGTATTTTTTAACAGACACATTTTTAACCGAAGCAACTTGCAAAGTAGAAATATCGTAAACAATTTACTATATAAGAATTATACATAATACCGAGCTTTTATAAGATAGATTAGTCCAAATCCTTTTTCCTGTTGTTATTATTATTATTGTGTTTTTGTTTGCTGAACTTTCCTGTATTTCAGATGCGTGACATACTTCTGGTTTAGAAACTTCTACTACTTCTGCTACTACCAATATATATGATATATTAAACAAAGTCGCTTAATCCTAAGAGACTTTAGCATTTTAGTTTTAAATTTAAATAGATTTAAATTGGCCAATCCAATCAAATGAACATCAAACATTAAAAGTCATGCTCTTTATAACCATATCCATGCAGGACTATAATTTACAATCTAATTCAACATGCAATAAGTTATGTACCGTAGTATGTGTAGTACTTGTATGTGTTTAAACAGTAACAAATAGTGGGTATTAAACTTAATTTGACAAACTATTTTTGATACCCACTCTCTAAAAGTTGCAACAATGTTTCTTGTGTTCAGATGAATTTAATAGCGAGAGGATGCCATTATTTTATAATAATTGCCCTTGCATTGATGGTGCACAGTCCAGTTTTACATCAATAATTTTGCTCTGTATACCATTGAGAAGAAAAGGTAAGACCACGTGTCTTTCTTAATTTTTGGCAATACTTTCAGTTTAAGCACTATTATTATTATTATTAATATTATTGTCAAACCTAATTCTAAGAAAGAACAGTTATAAAATGCAATACTGGGTTCAAACAAACAGAAGAGTTTAAATCTTCTCATAATGCTTTATTTGACTTCTAACAGATAGAACGCCTCAACAAATCCAGATTACCAATGACGATACAACAATAGTTCAGGTTTGGACAATCAGATGTATAAATAACAGTTAACTCTCGTAAGTTAATATAGAGTGCTGAAAAAAAAAATTAAAGGTCTCCTAATTTTTTCTTGTAGTACCGCAACACAGATGACGTTAACTATGCTGCTCTGAACCTTTCCACTAAAAGAGGTCAGAGAAAAAGGACCTTAGAGGACACAACGTACTCTGTACCGACATTGCGAGACAAGATATGAAACTTATAGCTGCTGATCATTTAAACGTACCATAATATTTATAATATTGAACTCCAGGAGTGCATTAGTAATATTCCATATTTGTGTCTCTAATTATAGTCTGTGCTTATTCTGCATCGTGTTAAACATGTTTTTTTTTTCAAGAAACGTGTTGTGGGTGTTAACATTAGCACTTCTGGGAGCTGACATGAAAAATTATATAAAAGCATAACCACATCCTGTAAAGATG
>NW_020523828.1:0-27550 GCF_003368295.1 Carassius auratus | reverse complement strand
AAAGTGATAAAAAGGGAGGGGGGTGTGGGGGTGGAACAAAATAAATGGGGATCAATCACAGTACCTAAAATAAACATTTTTGCTTATACAATAATATAGATTTTAACATGATGTTATTTTCATGTATAATAATCACAAAGCAAATCATAAAAATATTTAGCATCAACTACATATGGCACTTTTTTCTGTACAAACAGAACTAATCATATACACAACATTCCTCAATGCTTGAGCTGCATAGTGTACAATACTCATAATAGTCAAATGGTAGAACTTTCTCATGAAATTTTCAATGATCCCTCCTATTTTTCTGACATCTAACCCTGCAAAGCACCCCACATGTTGCACCACTGTTATGTAACTTGTTAAGGGAAGCCATTTTCAGCAACACTTCAAGAATTCATGTGATTTGGGAAGCAAACAATATCTGATTCATCCAGAAGCCACTTTCAACAGTTGGGTCAATCATTAAGCTGTAGAGACAAACACTGGGTAACCCAAATTGGATGACTCTACTCTGGAATCTCAACACGAACGGGGAGTGTCAACAGCAGAGTGGTGAGAAAGTTAAAGAGAACAAGCGATCGAGTAGCACAACAGTGTTAAACAGGGGTAAGCTCGTACCGTCACAATAAGGAGTGTACCCTTGCTTCACGGCATTCCCTTGCCAAACCACTCCCAAACGCTTTATAATAAGCGACACACTTGCACGATTGATGTGGACACCAGAACTCTGACAAATCCACACACCCTCTGTCATCTTGATTGAAGTTTTTGTTCCCTACTTATGAGTCACCAATAGAATCTGCATTTTTTTGTGACAGCAGTAACCACGTGGTGCAATTAATGGGCATCACAATCCTATGACAGTTGGTTAGTCATGTCAATAAGGGAAATAAGGTGTGTAGTAATCCAACATCCAGTGATTGATAGCTAGATACTATCTACTGCAGAGGCTAAATCCACACCGAAATGGCTTGTGTAACAGGGCTATTGCTTAAAGTGGGACTTTGACCTCTGACTCTGGAAAGCCTGTGTGACATTTCTGTCATGCCAGCGAATATCAGCTCTATTCCTGAGGGACTGAATCATGATACCTAAATCTTTAAGAGTGCTGCCTCAGCCAGCTGTATTGACCTTAGAGATCATGCCCGAGGACGGAAGAGAGAGGGCAAGAGAGACAGTTTTCTGACAAAGCAAAAGGACAGTATGATATACTGTGAAGATCAATTTGATTTAGGCTTAATATGATCTCCTGGTCTCATATAACACGGACATATTTTTAACAGATTGTTCTGGGTTGAATACAAGTTAAGATTTTACCAAAAAATGACTAATACTTCTGGAATGTTGACACGAACTATGGGATGGGCAAATGTATGTTTAAAAAATAACTGATGTTAAAAACAGCATGAATACATCTCACTCTATAATTTATATGCACGTAGCCTTAATTATGATAATTTATAATTAAGTTGCCATTTACTAAATTAACCCGAATGACTACTTGAAATATCAACACTAACACTTGAAATATACATTTCACTTACACATGTATTACATTATTACCTAAATGTATTTAAACAATAACAAAATAATAGTTAAGTTTTGAATCAATTTCCAATAATAATTTTCACAAAATGTATTGACTTGCAAATAATGCACTTGCAAAAGAAGCCTATGGAGCAATAATTGCATGCTTAAGCCATTGATTTCCTTATTAAAAAACATTACTCAGTTCACACCTACAAATCCTACTGATTGAACTTAACCTGAATTTAACCCAGAATTTTGGATTAAAACAACATTAGCTAGGCATGTATGGCATCATTTAATACCTTATTTACATGTAGTTATTAATATGTAGTTTTAGAATATGTGAAATGTGAAATGTTATGATCCGTCCAGTGACAACGGCACCCACACAGACATCTCAGATTGTGTCTTGGAGGGCCATTGCAGCTAAATTTAACCATCTGGTCCAATATGTCACCTTCACATATGGTGTCTGTGATAGTAAGCCTGTAAGCCAGTCATCACCTCTTACATTCTTCAAGCAATATTCAGATTCTGTTAACTACTGAAGTCAATGTTCCTAAGCTCGAAAAACATTTGAAGGCATCAAACGATTTAAAAGAGCGCTGAAAATTCTGAGCAGGGTGGATGTCATGAGTCTTAACTACAATTATAATTCTATTAGATTCCCAGACGCCCTAATGAAGCCAAACCCAAGGAGACCAATGCGCTCCACATATGCTGCTGACCTGAAAAGTACTGAACCAACCATCCGGTCAACAAAAACATGCAGCATTGTTTTCAATATGGAAAAATATACAGGGAAACTGAACAAAGGACAGGGATCATTTCTAAACGCCTGAAACGTGTAAATATGGGAACATTAACTGCATTTATTAGGTATGTGTGTGTGCCGTACATACGTGTGCATGCATGCATGCATATATATGTATGTATGTTTAATACCGTATTTACTGTAACTTCAAGTAACGTGACAAGGCAGAACAATTTATTAACAAATCAATCCTTGTATACTTGGAATGACAGTAGACATGGTAATACGGACTCATTTTCGAATAGATAATTTCACACTGTCCATTTTTAAAGAACCTAGATTATTATTTTACGCCATGACATAATTACGTCACCCTGACTTGGCATATTTTAAACGTCCCAATACAGTCATACGCAATCTAAAATGGAACAACCCGATTTATTTTAATTTCATATGTCCCAATTCAGTATATCGCACCAATGATTCAGTTCATAAAAAACGAACTATTTAGAGCACAACTTTTATATGCACTAATAATAAAACTAATTTGAACACGTATACTGTTCGCTGACGGTTCTAGGTTCGAATCGAAATAGGAATCTGTTTAGTTCTGAACATTTTCAGTTTGATTCTTTTACCAGATCGGACTCAAAAGAACGGATTTCCTTATTGGTTCGAGACAGCTAGGTTGATTATTCTAGCTTGTCACGTCGCTGGCCCTGTAGATGGGGTGTGTGTATGTGGGTTCTTCTTTCATTTACACTGTCTTCCAGTTTCGGATGCATCTGCAGTGCAGATCATCAGCTGAGCCGCAACATGTGCCCATGGTTCAAAGGGCGTATTATGTGTCCCCATATTTCTTCGTGGCCTTTTCCTAAAAATAAACGTCAGGTCAAAGCTGTGGATGAGAACACATTCATTCTGAGTCCAACATCCCGCCATGCCATTTCTGCCTGCAAAGTGTAACGCCAAAAATCTTCCTACTATGCCCAAAGGAGGGGATATGAAAAGTGTACGTGAGAAATAAACAGTGCAAGAATATTACATAACGCCAGAGAGACACAGTATTACCTTCAAGGCATTTTAAACATGTGCATTCATTCAAATCGATCTGAATTACACTTATATCAACTGCTATTGCCCTTAAACGCACTATTCAGCGCAGAATGCATTTTCCATTTAGAATATCAGTAAATAAACCAAACAGAAAAAACAATGAACCTGTTGTAATGAGTTTCACGTTCTCTTACCGGAAAACTTCGAGTCTTTAGACGATGCAGAATGTCCATCGTTAAGGCCTTGTGACGACGAAATCTGAGAAGATTGGTTCATGGGATCTGCCATGTTTGTCGTGTTGTTCTACAGGGTCTGTAGTGTAGAAGTGTCGCTTGAGGTCTGGCTGCTGATTGACACTCGGAACGCTCCCAAATCACCGTGTATTTCCCAACACAGCAGCGGCGTTACCGAGCCTGCACGAGAACATTAGGTGAACCTGCCTGAATGTTGCAGTGGATGGGGGCGGTGGAAGACAAATAGGGCGGGTACACGAGAGAGAGAGAGAGAGAGAGAGAGAGAGAGAGAGAGAGAGAGAGAGAGAGAGAGAACACGAACACGAACACGAACACGAACGAACGAACGAACGAACTATTTAGAGCATGAGGGCGATTTTTGAGCTTAAAGGGATAAGCTATATAACTATTTTGCTTCGATATTGTGCCACAAACCTTGCTTTTCCTTCACCTCTCCCATGAATATTGAGACAGAGACTTTTCTCATACAGACCGCATCACGTTTTGTAAACAAATACCTGTAAGTGTTTGTTATACATGTTCAGACATTAAAGTAATCATGGTAATAATATTTAATAGTAATAACATAATATCTCCCTGAATCGCCACAGATTTTGTCGCCCGAATAACCAAACACTTGTTATGAACTCTGAAAGCTACGGAGTTTGCATTAGGTTGATGTCTAATCTATCCTCGCCTACTTAACATATGTTACTTTATGGAACATGTTTATGTAATGCTTTTGCATTCTGTGCATTCGTCTGGAGCTAATCAGTTGCTGTTGTTTTCACCATTTCAGTAAACAGTGGGTCATCATTTAATATATAGTGCAACAGCGCACTCTTTTGGCGCCGTCTCATGCCTTTTTCATTGTTATGAAAGAAAGGCCTAGATTAGACTACATTTCACCGACAAAATGATTGAGTTTTTTAATGGGATGGCGCACAGCAGTGTGCATACAGTATTA
Organism: Carassius auratus; assembly: GCF_003368295.1. Taxonomy (NCBI): domain Eukaryota; kingdom Metazoa; phylum Chordata; class Actinopteri; order Cypriniformes; family Cyprinidae; genus Carassius; species Carassius auratus. The sequence goes on along the minus strand of NW_020523828.1, from coordinate 23,004 downwards.
GATGCCGAAGTTATATTAGAAGTCCGAAGTCTGGGTCCACCTAGACTAATTTTAATATTAGAAACAGCACATTCCACATTTGTATTTTAAAGCTACGACTCCCACGATTCTGAAAACAACACAGACAACCAAACTAAATATCTAATTTACTTGAGTTTCTGACAAAATGTTTTATTAGGGTAATGTTATAGTAAATGGGTCTATTTAAAATAAATGAATATACACGTCACTATTCGCCACCTACTGGCATGTAATATCATAATGTAACATACTGTATACAATCATTATTAGCCGCGTATCAAACCATATAATTATTGCAGCATTATCATTATTTAAACTTTTATAAATAAATTTGTTATTATTTAATGTTTGCAACACAGAAATGTATAGCCTGCTGTGTAGTCTGAGAAGCAGTTTCAAACGCAGCTCTCTTTCGATCAAAATCAGGTTTATTATTCCGATGTGATTTCATAGGTTTAATAGACATACCGTCATTTAGGAATAAGATCGCGTGTGTTTCAATCGAGATCGCAATCTTTTAATTATTAAACATGCATTATACATATGAGCCTTATAGCCTATAGATTTTGCTAGCACGTTTTATATTTGTACCAGGTCTGAGAAGTAACCCGCCCCCATACAGACATATTGTTTTCAAAGTTTGACAGATATCGTGATGTATCATTATAGGATTGCCTAGCAATAAATCATTTATTGCAGAATTGTTGCTTCATGAGCCATGTATCATATCATATCATATCATATCATATCAAATCGTGAGGTACCCTGTGTTTTTCAGTTGTAACAAAATATTCATAAACATGGGATATGTGATTTTTCAAAGCTTTCTTAGCATCCGCTAATTAAGCACACCTGAACTAGCCAATTAAGTGATACTTAATTAGGCATCATATACTAAAAACCTCCAGGCAGGTGCATGGGTTGAGGCAAATTGGTGCTAAACTCTGCAGGACACACCGGCCCTCCAGCACTGATTTTGGAGACCCCAGCACTATATGAATTAAAGTATTTATGTGTAACAAAAGCACATATGTCTGCTTATCTGTCTGTCTGTATATCTGTATGTTTGAATATCTTTTAAAAAAATAGCTGGAAATGAGAGGAGAATTTTTAGAAATAAAAAGGAAGACAGCAAAATATCTTGTCTTAGAATAGGACATTAATAGGAGTTAGTTAATTAAATTAATTAGGAATTGCATTAAATGTTATCTTCCTGAAACAGTGTTAATCAGATCTCACTTCAGAAATTGTTAAATAAAGATGCAACTATAGACAATTCACATACTATTTAAGTATCTCAAAGAAACAGAGTTAATGAACAGGATTTAAAGAATTATTATTATTATTATTATTTAGCATTTTTTAGTTTTCCATTACAGTTTTTCTCAGTCGCTTTAGTACATTTCTCGAATCATCCTTGACATTTGCAAAACAGTAGTGCATTTCTCAAAACAACTCGTACATAGCAAAACACCATGGATTACTGGCAAAAGCCATTCTCTTGCTCAAAATCCTTAGTTCATCTCTCAAAAATAAATATCTGTGTCAATGAACATGTCAGTGCCATCAGAATGACAAGTCCTTGTGTCATAGTTTATGGATAAGACAATCACTTAGTCATGTTGTCATTATAACAGTGTACTCTGGAGGGATGTTATGATGTAAACTATGGCAACATTTTGGATGACAGTTACTGTATTGAACAGTATGCCATATGCTTATGTATGCCATATAATCATGGATGATGAATGATGTGTAGGTTGTACAAGCAGTTTTGAGAATTTCATTTCTGATTTGAGAAATGCACCAAAGTGACTGAGAAAAACTGTAATAATGTGTAAAAAATTATTGACTTATACGATGAAAGACTAGATGTTTTTAGGGGTAAGACTATTGCACAGAAAACTATATAATACAGTTTGAGCAAAATGACATTAGCAACTGATAATGTACAGGAATCCGCATAATCAATTGCATGAATGTATAAAAGCAATCCGAACTTCTTCAAAAGAATGAGAAACTGGTTTTATGATGTGTATAAATGACATTGTGGAGGTTGTACGAGTAGTTTTGAGAATTTAATTTCCAAATTGAAATGCACCAAAGTGACTGAGAAAAACTGTAATAGGAAAACATGAGTCTGGACTTTGCATCAAATGTGATCTTCCTGCAACAGTTGAATATATTTTAATAAAATTATAAAAAGTAACTAAAAAATAAAATAAAAAAGCACTTAATCAGATCTCACTTCAGAAATTGTTAAATAAAGATGCAAGCATAGACATAATTCACAAACTATGTAAGTACTTCAAAGATAATGAACAGGATTTAAAGAATTATTATTTTTTTTGTAGCCTTTTTTGATTTTACCTAACGTCAATTCTCCACACTCCACTCCAGTAGGTGGCGGTATATACACCTAAAGCCTAAAAACGTCAAAGAAGAAGATGAAGATGATGAAGAAGAAGAAGATGAAAAAGAAAACTACATTTCCCAAAATGCTTGTAGATAACAGGAAGCACTTTTTATTGCGCTGATATGATCACAATAGGAATAAGCAGTATTCAGTCGATGCAACGTTTGGACGTGCGGACACATTGTATAGGTCTCAGGTATTTGTAGGAGCGTCTCTCTGTCTACTGCGCGGCAAAAGCAGGGGCAAAACAAAAGCATGTGGATATAATTTCAACAAAGGTACGTTATGTGGTAAGAATGAACCCTAGCGGCGTTTCATTGTCTAGAAAGTAAGGAGAGAACAATCTGTTCACTTAAAGCGGCCTTTATGCCGTAAAACACTAGAAACGGATAATATTGTATAAGCTAACTAGCTGCAGCATCATCATCACGCAGATGTCCGCCCAGACGCACATGAGATGAAGTTGCGTTGTTTTCCATGCTCAAATTTCATGCACTGTCTCCTTTTAGTTAACCATTCTAAACCACACTTTAGCATGCAATAATAATACTATATGGTTAACATATTAAACGAGCCTAATGTCATGTTCAGCTTGTATTTTGTGCAAGCTGTATTTTGCATTTAAAAAAAGATAGAAAGAAATGGTCTTACACGTGTCCCTGGGAATTCCCCTAGATTATGGCCACTACTTAAAAAAAAAAATAAAAAAAAAAAAAATGTATAAATAAAACATAAATTGTTCATGCAGAACTAAGGTTCATTTTAAAGTATTGTACTATAGTACCAGAAATTAACTTTTTCCCCCTCTTATAGATATAGTTTAGTAAGCAAAGATTAGCCTATACACCTGCTCACACTATCAAAAAATTATATAAATACATTCTAAGTATCTACAGAACACACTGGGCTGAAATATGTTGATGAAAGCTTCTACTTGGACTTTCAAAAAATATATATATATATAATATTGTGTATTTATTTATTAAGATTACACCATATTATTATTATAGTTATTCATGCATTCATATTTTTTAAGATTGAATCAGACTGGGATTGAACTCAACCACTAGCCATGGGGATTCGGTCGGCTCAGAAGAAGCATTTCCCTCTTCGGGGCATTGATGGAGTGGTGCAGCTTTTCGAGTCGGAGCTTAGCAACCCAGAACCAGACCTGGCCCTGCTGTCCCTCGTGCTGGGTTTTGTAGAGCACTTCCTGGCTGTCAACAGAGTTGTTCCTGTCAATGTCCCAGGCGTTCGCTTTGAACCTCTTAATCCTGACTGCCTCGACTCTTGCTTCCCTACAGTAGAGCTGAATCTTATATCTGCTCTCTACGAACGCTTCACCGCCCAGATTCTTGGTGCCGTGGACCTGTCACAGTACCGCAAACCGGCCGGCGGATCCAGCCGTGAGCTGGTGAAAAAGGTCTCGGATGTGATCTGGAACAGTCTTAGCCGGTCTTATTTCAAGGACAGGGCACATATTCAGTCCCTCTTCAGTCTCATCACAGGTAAAACTCCTTAAGTCTTTTTTATTTAGTGTATCTAATCAAATGGTAACATTTTGTCCAGGCAGACTCAAATAGCTTTTTTTTTTTTTTGCTCTCTGTTTCTGTAAGGCACAAAGCTGGACAGCTCAGGAGTTGCTTTTGCAGTGGTAGCTGCATGTCAGGTGTTGGGCCTGAAGGATGTTCATCTTGCTCTCTCAGAGGACCACGCCTGGGTGATCTTCGGCAAGGGTGGGGAAGAGACTGCAGAGGTCACATGGCATGGGAAGGGCAACGAAGACAGAAGAGGGCAGACTGTCAGTGCCGGAATCACTGAAAGGGTTTGTAATATTCTATTATTCATGTTCACCATAACATATTAAAACACAGTTTATTAAAAAACACCATGCCTAAAGTAGCGTTCAATAGTTTTGGCTGAGTAGGAAAAAAAAGTATATTTCAGCAAGGATGCATTAAGACATTTATAATAAGATTTTTTTTTTATTTTTTATAAATGCTCTTATGAGATTTCTGTTCATCCAAGTTTCCAGAATTTTTTTATCACAGATTCCAGAAAACTAAGCAGCACAACTTTTTTCAACATTGCTAATAATGAGTTATGTTACTTGAGCACCAAATTAAAATATTTCGTAAAGGATTATGTGACACTGGAAGTTTCCATCACAGTAATCAATTACATTTTAAAATGTATTAAAATATAAAAAGTTATTTTTAATTATGCTAATAATAATAATAATTCACACATTACTGTTTTACTGTAATCTCGGTGAGCATAAGAAAAAAATGAATAAATCTTACAGACACTAAATTGTTGAATATTAGTGTAAATGTTAAACAATTCTTTAGTTTTGTAATCGCGTGTTATTAATCTGTTCCTCATTTTATTTCCTCATCTTCTTAGAGCTGGTTGTATCTTAAAGGCTCCTACATGAAATGCAACAGGAATATGGAGGTAGCGTTCATGGTTTGCGCCATCAATCCGTCTCTAGATCTGCACACTGACAGCACAGAGTTACTCCAGCTCCAGCAAGTATGTCAAATTTAGTTTGTTTTACCACATAATCCTCTGTTTCTTGCATTGTATTTCATCTCCATTTTTTGTACTATTAACTGTAATTACATTGGCATATACATTATGTAAGCACAAGCATGCATATTTATCTTTCTATTGTCATTCAGACTCATGTTTTTAATGCATTTACTTTTTATCTTGCAGAGGCTGTTATGGCTGCTATATGATCGAGGGGATCTGGAGAGGTGTGACACACGTTTCTGATAAATCACAAATACAGAGCAGGGATGAAACTCATATGATTGATTATTGTATCTTTCTGAATGTTTGTTCTCTTGTATTGGGTGTTTTGAAGGTATCCTATGGCAATGGGCACTTTGGCCGACCTTGAAGATCAGGAACCAATGACTGGCAAGGAAAGCCCTCTCTCCATTCACCTCAAGGTATACGACTTTAGGTATATCAGAGTTATTTACAAGGTTGACATTATTAAAGACCTGATCTGTATTATTATTATTATTATTTAATTCCAGGCTGTCGAGTCGGCTAAGAAATACTACAACAACGAGCACATATACCCTTTCATGTATCTAGCAGGGTATCATTATAGGCACAGAAACGTCCAAGAGGCGTTAGGTTCCTGGTCAGAGGCTGCTTCAGTAATGCAAGAGTAAGTCAAGCACCATAGAAATCCGAATATCAAATGATATTGAATTTTAAGTTGCGTCTGATGAAGTAATAATCCTACACTAAACTAAATAAATGTATCTCCTATTTAATTTTACTTCAACAGCAGGGGGCAGTGTTTTATTTTTATTACGGTGTCATAAATTGTATTGTCAAATTTGTCTGTTTAAAACTTCTTAAATCTGAGTAAAGAGAAAGATTTATGTAAAATGGCTAAATGAATTTCTAAACCTAGAATGTGTCTATTAATGCTGCACAATCACGATTAGATGGCAATACGATAACCTCTCAAGCCTCTTGAATGCTTTTACTGAATGGAAAATGTGCCGTTTGCCAGCATTGTCTGTTTTGCCTCACGCTGTTTGTCTTTAGAAAGATCATTCCTGTCTTACCATTGGCCTTGGTCCCTGTCGGGAGAAACAATCTGTACTTTCCACCCTCTAAACACAGTGCAAGTGGACAGAGTACTAAAAATACTTTATTGTAATGTCCTGAAGGATGTCTGCACATAACATGTCTAGAACTAATGCTCACTCCCATCCACTTCCTTTTCCTGCTCTTCCTGTTTCGTCTTCCTTCATGACAACATTAGCTCCTATCCTCTGTCCTTCTGACGTGTTTTCATTTTGCTTGTGTTGCTTTGAACTATTTGCTGCATTATAAACAATGTAATCATCAGAAAGCATTGTTGATTACATTGTGTGTGTGTGTGTGTGTGTGTGTGTGTATATATATATATATATATTAGTTTTTTATGGAATTTAATATTGCTCCAGTCAAGTCAAGAATAAAATGCAATATTTAATTCCATAACTTGTTTTTTCTTGGTCTATAGTTACAACTACTGCAGAGAGGATGAAGAGATCTATAAGGAGTTTTTTGACATTGCTAATGATGTCATTCCCACCCTCCTTAAAGAGACAGCAGCTGGTGCTGAGAGTGGTGGTGAAGGGGCTGATGAAACGGAAAAGGAGGTCTTGTTTAATTTTGCATAAAAAAAATACTTTTTTTTTTATTTTATTTAGAACATGGTTGTAAAAAATGTTTCTCTTGTCCTCTATTCATGCGTTTACCTCAAAGGACCCGCCAAGACAAGTAGCTGCTTTGTCTGCCCTTCAGGACCCAGAATGCTTTGCTCACTTACTTCGGTTCTATGATGGTATTTGTAAATGGGAAGAAGGAAGTCCCACGCCAGTGCTTCATGTAGGCTGGGCCACCTATCTGGTTCAGTCCCTTAGTCGCTTTGATGCACAGGTAAAATCCCGCGGTTTTTCTCCCTTTGAGGTTTCATTAAAAGGGGATTCATAACCACACTCTATATTTCCGCTCTTTCTCAGATCAGGCAAAAAGTGTCAATCATCACCAAAGATGCAGAACCAGTGGATGACGATGACCAATCCAGTGAAGACCTGCGTGAGGGGCGTAGACGGGTCCCGAGGCGAGAATCCAAGTTAGATGAACAAGCAGGACCATCATCTCCAAGTGCAACATTGCCTGCTCAAAATCCAGTGCCCAAAAAGGTGAGCGGAGAAGGAGGACGCAGACGTTCCTCTGCTAGCACTCGAGGTAAAGAGTCTGATGAAAAAAATGAGCCCTCGTCCCCAAGTCCCACTCCTTCTCCTACCCAGCCACCGATAGTGCAGGGCGGTCCGGTGGTGGTTTTCCACAGTGAGAAGATGAAGGGTATGAAGGAGCTGCTCTCTGCGGCCAAGATCAACTCTAGTGCCATTAAACTGCAGCTCACGGCCCAGTCCCAAGTGCAGATGAAGAGACAGAAACCCACTCCTTCTGGAGATTACACCTTGTCCTTCATGAAACGCCCTCGCAAAACTCTTTAGAATTACTCGTTTCTAGTGTTTTGTTTTTTTCACTTGTTCACCTGGAGTGAAGTTAATTTGTTTATTTTCAGATTGACTCTTATCAAATGTTTTGATAAGCTGATGCTCAGTTGAATTAAAATCATTACAAGTTGGAGTCAGAAAACCTATCATGCACCAGCAATTATGCTTTTTGATTTTAATATAAAGTAATTTTATTGATTTGCCTTAATTTTAAATCATTACAATAAGTTCTATTAGATAGAATCCAAATTACAACAAGCCAAAGTGATTATATTTTGTTTTTATCAGGATTTTAGAAAAGATGCTATTCTTTTTTTCAGCTAACATTTTGTCTGCGATACAGTGAACCTTTATTTGCTTCACAAGTCTAATGTGTTGGAAAACAATGTTGGGATTCAGCCTGTATATGTAGGTCTTGCACTTGTTTTGTTATTGTCCACAGAACTGCTGAATTTCATATGTGTTCTCAATGTGATAGTGTCATAGTAAGTATCCTTTTGAAAAATGCCAAGTGCAGTGCTTCAGTTTAAAAAAGAAAAACTATTTTCTTGACGTGAAAGTGTATTTTCCTCTAAATAAACAACTTGAACAAAACAAGTGAGTGTTTTACTGCCATTTATTTACTGTCACCCATGTTGTGAAGGATTATTGTATGTAAACCGTTGCAATGTAGTCGCCCATTGATGCTCTGCACATGCGCAAACGCATTGAAGAGTATCGCGTCTGGTGATGGGTGAAGTCCGCTCGTGTCTGCGAATCGGTTCTTTAGAATAGTTCATTTCAAAAAGCTTTTTTAAAAGGTGAGTGTTTTACGTCACTGAAGTTCCTCGCATTCCACTGTGCTCAGTCAACGTTCCAATGATGCCAGCCTTTGCGGTTCATTTTTGCGCTTCGTGTTTATTTCGTTTTGTTAAAATTATTTTTATTGCAACTCCACGTGCCCAGCTTCACATTAAAGATAGAATCTTAGAACATTTTCCAATTGCATTAAACAATACTGAAAGATTAAAATACTGAAAAAATTGTACGTTTAAATAAGATTATATTTGTTAGAACCAAATTGTATATATTTTGTGAACAAGACGTGTTCGAAAGAGACAATTCTCGTTTACAACCAGTCAGCGAATAGCTTAGAACTGCGTGGACCTGTTCAGTCCTATTCGTTAATGAATCGTTCGAACCAGTTTTGTGATTCATTGAAAAGATCCGACTCTGAATGCTTTCGGACATTCCTGCTTGTGCGCTTGTGTGAGAGAAACGAAGATCGTGATTGCCTGGTAAACTGGATGTGGACATGAAGTTTAGCTTTCGCTTTGCATTGAGTTATAGTTAAATCTATACAGTTTTATTATTAAATCCTTAGATGACGGCGCACCAGGATGAGACGAGTTTACTGCACATCAAACTGTGTGACAGCTGTCATGAATAAGTGAAACATACAAAGTGCTGCGGCCATGAATTCTATAGGAGTTTCCTTTTTAGATCCCTTGGATGATTATGAGTTTATTCAACTGATCGGGAGCGGCACTTATGGAGAAGTTTTTAAGGTAAGAAAGAAATGTGTGTTTTATGTGTGTGTGATATATATATGTATATGTATATGAATATATTAGCACAAAGGTTATTGTTTGGAAATTGCACGAAGTGTTTAAGTATGAATGTAATGTAGGACTGAATAACTTTTTAAATATTGTATTACAAAACAAGTAGTGTAGGCCTATTGGAAATTATATCCATGGCATGTTTTTAGACATTAGTGCCATTATTATCTGAAGTACCAGTACCATGAATATGATACATATGATGAATCATGATATGATTATCATTCAGAACCATGTTAAATGTCAAAGTACCATCTGATAACATTTAAGGGGATCCTTGCTGATGCTCAACTGATGTTTCTTTACTCCGGTGTTGTTGTTGTTAATTTCCTTGTTTAGGCGGAATGTTTCAAGAAAACAGACATGATGTTAGTTGACAAACTGGACTGTTTAGTTTTGTAGAATTCAAAGCATGTGTTCAGAGACACACACTCCATCCAACACAAGGAACTCAAACTGATGCACACAGACGGACATCCACATACGATTCACTTTTATTTTATTTAAATGTCTTTGTTAGGCCATCTAAGTATTTCCTCAATAAAATACTTAAAAAAAATAAATAAATAAATCATAGTTTAAAAATATATCATCGGATATAAAGTAGTTTGTGATTTTAAAGTAGTATATCTTTTGGTTTACTCAGAAATTTGACGTGAATTAAGAGCTATCATACTGAGACAACTGCACCATTAGAGGAATGTTACAAATCTGAACTTTAAAACTATGTAGTCCTCCCTACATAGAAAGAAGTTTGTACAAGCAAATATGTTGTTGTCTGTCTCTTTTATATGTGTTTAATAAAGAGGTTGTGTCACTCTTTTGTAGCCATCCCTAACACAGTCCACTTTATCATAAATCAGTGGGTGAGCCAAGAACCCTTACAAAACCCATCTTACAATGCACAAAGAATGCTTTCTAGTGTGCTCTAGCTCTCTCCACTTGGACTCAGAAAGATCTCGAGATCTAAAAATATTTCATACTGAGAATATTTCATACGAAACAGTCTGTTTTGTGTTTGATGGACTTGTCAGGTCTATGCCAGCATAAAGAATAACAAGCTTTGGAGATTTCTGGTCAAAGTGTTGACAGATATCCAACCCAAAACCATTGTTCTTTGGATGTGGCTGCGTTATTTCAGGTTGCAACGTTAAACCATTAAGAGAATGTTGCACTGTTGGTTTAGTCATGACCGGAAGCTCTCTGGCATGCCTGGAAAAAACAACAGGAAGGCTGCTCAGTGAAGTTCCAGGTTTTGTCCAGAAATGCTTGATTTGTTATGTTTATGAGTAGCCAAAAGCAAAAATGGAGGTCCACCTTTTTTTGTCTGGCTTATATTCATAATAGGCCCAGTCATTACTATTAAACAATCTGCTCTGTATAGCACATATTTCATGTGCATGAGTTGCATGTTTACCGCAGTAGTTTTCCCCAAAATGAAAATTTTCTTACAATTTACTTCCCCTCAGGCCATCTAATATGCAAATGAGTTTGTTTCTTCACTGGAACAGATTTGGAGAAATTTAGTATTATATCACTTGCTCTCACCAATGGATCCCCTGAATTGAATGGGTGCTGTCAGAATGAGAGTCCAGACAGCTGATAAAAACATCACCATACTCCACCAGCAATCCACACTACTCCAGTTCATCAATTAACATCTTGTGAAGAGAAAAACTGCATGATTTTAAGAAACAAATCCATCATTAAAGCATTTTAACTTTACTCTGTCACTTCTGTCCATAATACCTGAAAAGGTCCATCCCCTGTTGTCCTCTCACATCAAATCCACCATCATGTTTGTTTAGAAAAACTGTACATATTTCTTTCTTGATTCAGACGAGACAAAATTTTCATTGGAGAAAGCAATATTATACAGTTTGAAGTTAGGTGTCTTTATGGATTTGTTCATAACAGACATGCATGCAGATTTTAGCTTAACAAGAGGTTAATTGATAGTTGTGTGGATTACTTGTGGATTATTGTGATGGTTTTATAAGCTGTTGGGACTCTCATTCTGACAGCACCAATTCATGGCAGAGGATCCATTAGGGAAAGCAAGCGATGTAAAGCGAAATTTCTCCAAATATGTTCCCATTAAGAAATAAACTCTTCTATATATTGGATGTACACTTAGTACATTCTAAGCCGATTTTGAACTATTTCTTTAATTCCACAGCTTTATGAATTTGATGAATCCTTGGCTAGTGGTATTAGTGGTTTTATAGTAAATTGATAGAATCCTTCCTAGATGGAATGAGTGATTAACTAATGGTGCAGCATCATACGGTCTAGAACAATGAAGTACGTCAGCTCCCTGCAGTAGCTATAGGACAAGGTTACCGTCAAGGACACAGCAGGCTGCCACTGACACTTGGATATTTGTCATTAAGATGCCTGCTGGGTGAGCTGGATCTGTTCCTGGCTTTTCTACAACATCCCGAGCATTTCACCAAAGTAAACATGTCCTTAAAGTCGCGTTTGCTCATCTCTATATTACATTTGCTCATTTACATACATTGTGAAATGTTTATTTGACTACTAAGCCAGTTAAATGCTGCAGTGATTTTAGTATGGCTAATAGACAGCAATGTTCTGATAATTCCATTGAAAGAAATGTATTTGTAGCATAAATAATAAATCATAATAAAACAATTCTTCTTCTCGGGATTATAACTAATTGTTAAACCTGTGAGGGAAATCAAAGCCTTTTATTTAGCAAGGATGCATTAAATTAAATATATCATGGTTTCCATCAAAACATAAAGCATAAGAATGGTTCATAACATTGATAATAGTAAGAAATGTTTCCTGAGAAATGAATCATCATATTAGAATGGTTTCTGAATGATCAAGGCTGAACATTCAGTTTTACCATTACATGAATAAATTAAGTTTAAAAAAATATTATAATACAAAACAGCTATTTTATATTGTAATAATAATTCATATTATTACAGTTTTTACTATATGTTTGATCAAATAAATGCAGCCTTGGTGAGATCAAGAGACTTCTCTCAAAAAAAACCTTACCAACCCCAAACATTTGAATGGTATCGACATATTAATACATACTAATATAAAACTTGCGCACAGTCACAAATGCATGCTGTATATCAAGAGTCATAATTATCCATTTTATAATTTATACTGTTATAAAAGACAAAGTGCAATCTGATTTCCAGTTCATCATGCAATATCATGTATTTTCTTTCAGGCTAGAAACATTAGGAGCTCAGAAATGGCTGCTATCAAAATTGTTAAACTGGATCCAGGTGTGTGAGTAGTTTTAAAGTGATACGTTTTTGACCAGATCACATTTACATATTGGGAGATTTTCATGCATCAGTGCTTTAGAGAACATACAGTCAACCTTTAGAAGTGTACGCAGTTCCTAACTAATCTCTCAAAATTAAAGGGGTTTTATTGGATCGATTCCTTGTATGAAGGATTTATATTATAATGAGCTTTATAGTTACACATAATTATAGTTCTCAGAAGACTTCATGGCTTGCACTAATATTACTTTAAAAATGATTGGACTGCATTATGTCAGATTTGCCAATCACTACATTCTGATTTAAAATAATTCCAATATTTTGTGATAATAGACATTTTTTTCCTCAGTATATACTCTTTTTTTCTAATAATCTCACTGCTTATTCAGGTGATGACATCACCTCCATCCAGCAGGAGATAACAATGATGAAGGAGTGTAAGCACAAGAACATTGTGGCCTATTATGGCACTTACCACAGGTACAGTAATGTTTGTGCCTTGCCTGGTATTTCTCCAGTAGTTGTCAGGGCATAGAAAGGTGCATTCCACAGCATGTTTTATACCCCTACCAGCAGAGTTACACAATCAGATATGAAGCACAAATCACCCAGACTTGTTTAGTAGGATTTGTAGCATGAGGTGTGTCAGTACATGCTCTAGATGACTTGTGCATTCCCGAATATTATTTAAAAGGCATGCATTCCCACTCACAAGCTTTCAAAATGTTTATGCCATTCTTGTCATGTTTGTAAGATATGTGTGTGCGCATATGCATCTATTGAAAATGTTCTGTGTGCATTGAATCAAAAGACCATGCTCTGAACTGTTCTACTTTTCAGGAATAGTAAATTGTGGATCTGCATGGAATACTGTGGGGGAGGATCATTGCAGGATATCTACCAAGGTATACAGTGAACCACACACAGTATTTTGTGAAATCATTGAGATTATTGAAAATCATAGGAAAGAGTTATTATTAAGTACCTTAAAGGAATTTGCTGAAAATGTACTTATCCTCAGGCCATCCAAGATCATAATTTTATTCGAAGAAAAATATAATTACATCACTTGTTCACAAATGAATCCCCTGCAGTGAATGGGTGCCGTCAGAATGAGAGTCCAAACAGCTGATGAAGACATCACAATAATCGACAAGTAATCCACATGATTCCAGTCCATCAGTTAACATCTTGTAGAGGAAAAGGTGCATGTTTGTAAGAAATAAGTTTACTATTAATGTGTTTTTGCTTCTGGCCAAAATATGAGTTCATATTAAATCCAGTAATCCATAATAATGCTCCATCCAGTGAAAAAGTCACCCATCCCCTGAAAAAGTAACACATCCCCTGTTGTCCTCCCACATCAATATTCACAGACATATTTGTCTAGAACTGTTTTAAGCTTTTTTCTAATTCTTGTAAATGGTGCTTGATTTGTGCATAGTTCTCTCCTGATTCATACAAGACAACTTTTTACTGAAGCAAGCAGAATTATGGATTAAGGACTTGTATTTTAATCAGAAACAATGGTTTAAGGTTGAAAACATATTAATGATTGCTCTGTTAGTTACAAACATGCAGCTTGTAGATTACTTGTGTTACTGGTGGATTATTGTATCGTTTATATCAGCTGTTTGGAATCTCATTCTGATGGCACCCATTCACTGAGGAGGATCCATCAGTTAGATTGAATTCTAACTTTCTCCAAATCTGTTTCAATAAAGAAACAAACTCATCTGGGATGGACTGAGGGTGAATACAATTTCAGCAAATTTTCATTTCATAGGTGAAGTATTCATTTAAGCTTCTTAAAGTAATAGATCACTCAAAAATTACAATTCATTACTCGTATTGGTACAAGCTCAAACAACTTTTTTTCTTTCTTTTTTTTCAATTTGTATTTAAAAAAATATATACATAAAATATAATATATACATAAAAATATTTTCCATGAACCACTATACATTTTAGTCTCTTCCTAACAACAATTCCATCTCACATTTTGAGGTGAACTATTCCTTTGAGGGTTTAATGGCTGCATTTAACCACTGCCCTAGTTAAGAGAGAGTAAATAATATATAATATAATGCCCTTCACAGTAACCGGACCTTTAAAGGAAAAACAGATTGCTTACGTCTGCAGGGAAACACTCCAGGTGAGGATAATTAATAATTTAAAAAGCTCTTTAGAGGCACACGTTTTTCACAATGACACATCTCTTCATTTTGAGAAGACTTCTGTTTTTGTCTTACCCAGGGATTGAATCATCTTCATGAGACAGGCAAAATACACAGAGACATTAAGGTGAATAAGGCTTTTCTATGAAATATTGTGCAATATTGTTTAAATATTTGGGGTCTTTAAGATTTTTGAAATGTTTATGTAAGAAGTCTCTTATGCTGACAGAGAGTGCATTTATTTGCTTAAAAATACAATAAAAAGTAATATTGTGAAATATTATTACAGTTGAAAATAGTTTTTTTTTTTTTTTTTGGTGATGCAAAGCTGAATTTTCAGGAGCCATTACTCCAGTCTTCAATGTCACATGATCCTTCAGATATCATGATATTTTAGTGGAAATTGTGAAGCATTTTATTCAGGATTTGTTTGAAATAGAATTTGTTTGTCTTTTCTGTCCTTGCTGAATAAAAGTACTAATGTTTCCCTTTAAAATCATACTGACCTCAAACATTTGAATTGCATTGAATGATGGTGGCAATGTACTGTATTGTGATTTTTTTTTATGTTCAAATTGTTAATTAAAATATAAACCTCTCTTCTAATATAGGGAGCTAATATTCTTCTTACTGATCGAGGAGATGTAAAATTGGGTAAGTGTTTTGATGTGTCATTGAACCCTAAGTACGGATATACATATTCTACTCTTGGTTTAAGACACAGATGTTTGAAGCTGCACATTTTAGATTATTGTATCCCTCCCTTTCTCTCTATCATCTCTGTCTCTCTCTCTCTCTCTCTCTGTAGCTGATTTTGGGGTTGCGGCTGAGATCAGTGCCTCTGTTGCCAAGAGAAAGTCCTTCATAGGAACTCCCTACTGGTGAGCCATCTGCACAAAGATTTACCCTTTGAGTCCTGCAGAATCACACAGTCTGGATTGTCTTGTTTTAAAACAATTAGCACGCTGTCCCTTATGATTAATGCAAAGGAATAGTTCACTCAAAATTACTTAATTACTTAAATTACTTAAAAATTAAAAAACTATAGAATATTTACTCTACTGCTCAAAAGGTCAGTAAGGTTTTTTGTTCGTTTACTTTGGAAAGAAATTTGTACTTTTATATGTACATTTGATTCAACAAAGAATACTGAATAAAACATAACAATGTTTCATAAACAAATTAAGATGCATAACTCTTTTTAACATTGATAATAATAAATGTTAAGCAGAAAGAAAAAAAAATAGGCATATTAGAATTATTTCTGAAGGATCATGTGAAGGATCAAAAAAACACTTAAATAGAAAGCAGGTATTTTGAATTGTAATAATATTTCATCATGCTACTGTTTTTACTGTATTTTTGATCAAATAAATACAGCCTTAGGGAGCATAAGGCAGTCTTTTAAAACATTAATAAAATCTTACCAACCCTGAATGGTAGTGTGTGTGTGGGTGTGTGTGTGATTTTATATTACATTTACAGGTTTAATAACAATACAGAAAGAATGCATGATCCAAAACATTTCCATACGCTCAATGAATAAATTCACCCCTTTACCCTTTACATTTTCCTGAAAGACAATCGGACTGTGAAGTATCTAATGGAAATTTGTCTTTGTTTTTTTTAGGATGGCCCCTGAGGTGGCAGCAGTGGAAAAGAAGGGCGGATACAACCATCTGTGTGATATCTGGGCAGTGGGCATCACCGCCATTGAGCTGGCAGAGCTACAGCCACCAATGTTTGACCTTCATCCCATGCGGTCAGAATGACTCATTTATTTGATTTACGAGAACAGAAAGCATTTTTGTACTGAGTTTTTTTTTTTTTTCTGTTGTAGTGCTCTGATGCTGATGTCTAAGAGCAGCTTCCAGCCTCCCAAACTAAAAGACAAGAGCAAATGGTGAGACTCAGAACCTCATAGAAAGAAATGACATTTCTCTTTGAAATGGAAAACGTAAAGAAAAGTGCAAGTTTTCCCGTGAGTACCTGACATGATAGGTGAGAGGGCTGTGTCCTTGTCTTTGCAGGCCTGCAGGGTTTCATAGCTTTGTGAAGATGTGTTTAATCAAAAGTCCTCGCAAGAGGCCGACAGCAGAAACTCTTCTCCAGGTGATAGATGAATCAATCTCAAAAATCAAAGTTAATATTAGCATTGCTGCTGAATATCACTTACCTATACATGTGTTTTAATGTATTTATTATTATATATATATGTGTGTGTTTTTTTAATAATAGTTAGATCTGTTATATACACGGCATGCATCCTTTCTAAGTAAATGCTATGATAAAATGTGATTGCGATTTTTATTTTTGCTGAAAAAAAATGAATGGGAATGGGAGCATCCCTACAAATACTCATTAAATGTACAATACTGCAATTTATTAAAGTTTGTATTTCTAGAAAAGTTTTAAATTTTTGCTGCTTTCACTCTTCCCAGCACCCCTTTGTAACACAGTTACTCACCAGAAAACTGATGATTGAGCTGCTGGACATGGCAAGTAACCCGGACCAACATCATCCACTGAGTCCTGAAGAGAATGAAGAGGTGAGAACAAGACACGCTTGCATTATGTTGGAATTACTGTAATTATTGGATGGCAACTACTCTGAGCTCTTCATACTGTATGCTCTGGCACAGAAATTTATTTTTATTCAAAACTTCTTATGGGTCGTATGCATAATTATTGTAATTTTTACATGACTTGAACACAGGAATACTGTGTAAGGTCATATTTAATTTCTGATAGGAATGAAAATGGTGCCGTGAGGGACAGAAGTACAGTACTTTCACTGTACAGTACTGTGGTTTAACAACATACCGATTGTTCAACTGACAAAGCATCTTTCCTGAAGAAACTATTAGACAAAAACTCCATAAACCAGTTTTTCTGTAAAAAAAATTACATAATCTGAGACCCTTAAACAGTGTGAGTATTGTGAATACTGTAAGTTTGTCCCTCACTGCATCGTTTTCATCTGCATTAAATATATATATATATATATATATATATATATTAAAGCATTCTTAATTTTCTTAAAATGACTTGAAGTATTTCAATTTACTTTCAAATATACATGTGATCAAAAAATATTTTTTTTCAAATAATGAGAAATACGGAGAAGCACAGGATTCAGGATTATTGGGAAACCTTTCCCTAATTTATGACGAAATTGAATTATTTTTCCAAACATGCATGTCAGAGTTCAGTTTGTCAGAGTGTACTGTTGTTTTAGTGTCTGTTCTGTGTGTGTGTGTTAAAGGCAAGTTATACAGCCCCAGATACAATCCCGTCCAAAGGGAAACATATGCGGGTGGAAAGAAGTTTATCAGAAGAACGATGTAAGTTCTGGTTAAAATTGCCCTTATTTAAACTGAAAATGTAACATTTACACTTAACATAATGTTAACATATTACAATACACACCATTCAGTCCTATTCTTTTATATTATTTTTAAAATATCATCTGTTTTTTTCTTCTTTTTTTAAATCAATATTTGGACAATATTTGGTACAATATTATGTTTTTTATGTAAGGGATAATTTACAGCTAGCTCTGCATTAAACAATTTAAATGCATGACATGCATGGAGGCAAAGAACCACCCGACATGAAGCGGAATGAAATGTTGCTTTATTATATGTATTCATCTTTCTGTTTTCCGAGTGACAGTGAACTTCAGAAAACTATGACTCACTCCAGTGTCAGAGCCATGTCTGTTTTCATTACAGTGTGTGCATGATTAGAAAGTTTAATATATGGATGTGTAGCAGAGGAGGTGCTGCTTTAACAAGGCTGCTATTGAGGATAGCTTCAGTGATGTCAATAGGCACACAACTCATAGAGCTGGTACTGTTTAGCACACGTCATGGCATGTCCTTCTCTTCCCCCTCACACACTCACTCGCATGAACTGGATCCAGTGCTCACATTCGAGGCCAAGCGGAGAGTGTGATGTGTGTGTGTTATCTTGTGGCAAGGCAATGCCACTTTTACTGAGAATCCATTGTCACACATTTTGACTGTAAGATTACAGCATTCACAGACAGATAGACAATGAAGCTTCTTTAGGACAAATGAGGAAGTGATGTTCAAACTAATGTATGAAGTTCTTGGAGGTCTCACATATATGCAACCAACAAAAACACCTTCAAAACCACATTCTAACATGTTCAGAATCTTATGATCACTAAATATCGATTAATATTGTCCAGATCTATGAATGCTTACATTACTATTCAAAAGGGGTATGTACTTTTTTCTTAATTTCATTTAATAAAAAAATATATAAAAAAAGTTTTATTCTGCAAAACAGCATTAATAAGTACTTCAAATAAATGTTGTTCTTTTTAACTTTCTATTCCTCAAAGAATTCTGGAAGAAATTTTATCACAGTTTCCAAAATATTTTAAACAACAAAACAGTTTTTAACATTTACAATAAGAAATGTTTCTTGAGCACCAAATAAGTATATTAGAAGGATTTCTGAAGGATCATGTGACACAGAACACTGGAGTAATGATGATTAAAATGCATCTTTGCCATCGCAGGAAGGAACTACATTTTAAAATATATTAAAATAGAAAACAATTATTTTAAATTGTAATAGTATTTCACAATATTGCTGTATTACCTTTTTTTAATGAAATAAATGTAGACAAATGTCAGCAAAAAAATAAAAAAACCTAAATCCTACTCACCCTTTTAAATGGAGCAAATATGTAAATGAAGAATGCGTAATATGTGTTTGTTGTTTGTTTCAGTTGACCAGGTTAAATTTACCCCTCCCAGGAGAAAAGAGACCGAACCCTATCCTGACTTGGTCAGTTTTATTGCACTCTCTTAGTTCTCTCTATGCCAATGAGGCAAAGAAAACACAAACCACATCCTATCACACTTCATAAAGTACTTTGTGTCATAATTCATGGTTCTCACTCAACTGAATTAAGTATGTTTATGTTCCCAGGGATCGTGTGATGATTGGAGCATATCTGGAGATGAACCAGAGTCACCGTGAGTGTTGATTGATGTGGACTTATAATTGCACTACAGGTTTAAACAGTTATTATAACCTTTCATTTGAACTGTATTCACTGCTGCAGGGGTCTTTTTGAAAGAGTGGAGGAGGAGTTACAGCATAGGTGGGAAACTACTTATATTCTGGCGCCACCTTGTGGAGTGGCATCTAATGAAAAAAAAAAAAAAAAAAATCTATATCAGCTATAAGTTAAATTATGCATTGATTATTATTTATATTTTTGTTAGTAGATATATAATTTATATGTATGTGTGTGTATATAAGCATATTGATAAATAGTTCTTCTATTTTCCCTCTGCTTCTTTAAAAAAAAATATCTTTGGTTATCTTTGATGTTCAACCAGCAGAAATATACTTTGCACCATGTGTATACTAATATTTTGTCATTCACTTTGAACTGCCTTTCTCTTTCAGAAGCTTGACAGTAAAAAGACACTCATATTTTGAGGTATTTCATAACCTGTCCTTAATTATTAATTTATGATTCTATAAAAAATTATGCAAGGCAGTAAACATTTCCTGATGTTTCATAGTGGAGTAAGAGGAAAAGTGGGCTGTTCAGCCCACCACCTGTCTCTTCAACAACATCACTTCCTCCCATGAGCTCTTTAGACTTAAATCTGGATGACAAGGACCTTACGCTTCGACCCAGTGCTACTCTATGCCCTGATACTGTATTAAATCCAAAATCAGGTATTACTATCTGCAGATGCAAGACACATAGGAAATTCACCATACAAGGTTTTACAACTTTTCTCTCTTTGTATTTTGTCAGCGTTGTTGAGGTGTTCAGGCAGTCAGGATGTGCGGCACTGGTACAGTGACCCTTATGTTCCTGATGGTAATGACACACAGGACAAACAGAGGACTCTTACAAGGACTTTGAGCAGAGACACGGCTATTTCTCCAGAGTGGAGCACCATGAGGAAGAAAACAGAGGACTCAGTGAGTCACACAATGTTGGATGTTACAAATAACAGACTTACACTTATGTGTGCTTGTATCCCACACTTTAATACATCTCAGCTACATTAATGCCCTTTTATCAAAAACAGTGGCAGATATAAAGAACTAGTTCACATGCATCCCTTGTGCAGATTTTGTTGTTTTGTCTACCACTATTAAGAAACATTGAAACATTATTAGATCAAATATTTTGGTGTTATTTCATTATACCGAGCACATTATTTGGGTAGCGCAGTGCTAGATGTTTCAGCACCATGGACAGATCTCAAAAACCCACTACATAATACACATTGTATATGTTTTTCTGAGTAACTAAAAGTATTACTGACAGACTAATAGGTCCTATAGAAACTGTTCCTTGTGTTTTTTAACCTTTAATTCATAGAGAGCAGATTCTCACGGACTTCCTCCCACTCCCCAAGTCTATGTAAGTTTAATCACCTACTAGCACCTTTTAAATGTGTAAAACCTGGCTTTTACTAAATTAGAGTGTGACGACATGGCATAATAATTGATGACTAGTTTGTCACTTTTAGGCCTAGTATCTATGTATGAACCTAAGAAATCTTCTTAAAATTTACATCCGATGTACTGTGGTTATGAAACATTGCATAATTCATTTTGCATAGATGGGGGCCTGTTTTACTAAAGTCTTTAATGGATGTCCACTGAAAATTCATTGTGCAGAGACATGGGTTTTGCCCAAAACAAGAGGTACAGATTTTCTTTCATCCTACTAATTTAATTTAAAAATAGATGGAAATTTTTTTTAGCATCAGTAATACAGAATCAGAGTATTATTGAATTCTGTTTGATTTCTCATTCCGTTCCTCACAGATCAATATTTAATTCTGGGTGCAGAGGAGGGTGTTTATATCCTTAACTTAAATGAACTGCATGAAGACACTTTAGAAAAGGTACTGCTGGCTACTGCATCGTTGTGCATGACAACATTATGATTTAGTATTTTCACTCAATAACTGTTTCTGTCAAATACAAAAATACAACTCAGGAATGAAATCTTATTTTAAATGATTAAAATATTTGACCTCCTGTTCTCGATTGCAGTTGCTTCCACAGAGATGTACTTGGCTTTACGTCATGAACAATGTCTTAATGTCCATCTCTGGTATGTAACATTTTTATAGATGTTGTGATGTAACAGTCCACCAGTTTTAGGAATTACTTGCTCAGAAATTACAAACTGTGTTAGCACTGAATAATAAAAAAATAGATTAAAGTACTAAATTTTTTCATCAAGTTCATTAAACACTAAAATACCAACATATTAAACCCTAATGCCATTCTCTAAAATAAATATGATTTTCTCTAAAATGTTGCTAAATGTTTTATTCCAAATTCTCAAAACGTACATCGTGGTCAAGTAAAAAATCCATTGTGCTTTATGTATATTGTCAAAATCCAAACATCCATTAGATTAAAGATTAAACACAATATTTTTTTAAAAGACATGTATGTTTTAAAAGTTCATTTGAGGTTTGTTTGAATAAATGTATAGTTACAGGAAAACTACATCTAATGTACTCCTCAGTGGTCGGTAAACTTCTATTCTGTTTTATTTTATTCTATTCTCAGGTAAATCGTCTCATCTCTACTCTCATAGACTGACAGCTCTGTTTGAACAGCGAGGGCATTTACAGAGGAAACAGGGTCACATGTCCCTCGGCACCAACCGCTTCACAGAACGGATCATCCACAGGTCAAAGAAACAAACAAAAGTTGAATTATTCAGCTTATATGGTGCTCATTTTAACTCAAAATAATCTTTTCACAGGAAGTTTGCTGTGTCAGTGAAGATTGCAGACACTAAGGGCAGTCGGCAAGTGTAGCGTGGGTGAGGACCATTACCTACGTCACAATAGATCAATGTTTACACATTTCTTCCCCGATGAATGTCTTTGCTGACTTTCTGGTTATTTTTCTTCCTCAGCTCGTAACCCATACACAGACAGCACGTTCTTGTGTGCTGCAGTTCCCTCTGGTCTTGTACTACTGTTGTGGTATGAACCGCTGCAGAAGTTCATGCACCTCAAGGTAATAATAGTAATTCTTAAAGCCTACTATATCATATTTGAGACATTTCTAGGACCTCTAAATTATCAGCAATTACAACTTTGCTGAGAAACCTGTACACACTCTTATATCTCCGGTGATCTGATTTATTGTTGATATTTTTTTACCAAATAAAGGCCCTTTCCAACTTTGGGTTGTGGTTTTATATAAAATTTTGGTATGAAATCTATAACGATTTTTAATTAAACGTAAACACAAATAAATTTAAATATTTCAAGATGAACACAGATTGAAGCAACTAGATTTACTTGATTATCCTTACATCATTTAATGTACAGTAATGAATATTATCAGATATTATTATTATTTGTATTATTATAATTATCAGTAATTAATAATTATTTTATCAGTAATTAATATTATCAG
>NW_020523827.1:0-73849 GCF_003368295.1 Carassius auratus | reverse complement strand
AAGCATGTGTGACGAATGCAAATGCCTAGAGTTTAATGCAGACAATGAACAAATCAGGATTTGCCAAAATTTGCAAGGTGCATCAAATCTTTGAAAGATATTCATAGTTTTACTTAAGATCAAATCCTCTTTTTAGAGTGTTCCTCTGCTGATTCAAAAGAGACAACTTTTCGACTGGACGAAGCGTTATTATGGACTCATATTTTAGCCGGAAGCAATGGTTTGAAGTTAAACAAATCTTAATAGTGGATTAGTTTCTCACAAACATGCAACATTTGGGTCACAAGACCTTAATTGATGTATTGGAGTAGGATGGATAATTTGTGGATTATTGGGATGTTTTCATCAGCTGTTTGGGCTCTCATTCTGACGGCACCCTTCACTACAGACAGAGCATCCATTGCTGATCCATTGTCTTAAAAATGGCACAAGCCGGTCACTTTAAATGTCTGGGTTTCTAGACTGCATGTGCCAGCAGTAAATACGACGTCTGGTGAGAGTCAGCACTCAGATGCTTGCTGACCGGGAAAGCAACGGTGTTAAGCATGCAACAGATTAAAACGTTCAGCTTTGGAAAGTTTCCCCCGGCTGCACCATTTATGTTTTTCATTTTCATTATCTGTCACTGGAGGTATAAATGCCATGGGGATTTGAGAAATTACATGGACTCTTTGCTCGCCTGCCCTCTGCGCTTATCCGCCCTCGTCCTCCATCCTCCATCCATCCTCGGGTCGTTAAACTCCCACCGGCATTCGCCTCATGGTACACGGTCCGAGGCAAAGCCCCGGCGGCGGGTCTCAGACATGCATGTAACCTGAGCGACTAGCCTAGTGTCTAGGCATTTCTATAATCCTGCAGATCTATTACAGATAGCACAGCTCACACAAGCTACAGAGATTAGAAGCAGCAGATACTGACTGTATTGATTGGTCCTTCTCATCCCTCGGCTGCATGGATGTGTAATGGAAGCAGCCTGTCACAGTCCAAGACCTCTAATTGAGTTGGAAGTGTGTGACGAGTTGTGTGTGTGTGTGTATGACTGTAGAAAGGGATCGACCATTCTTAAAAACCGGTTGGCATGCGTTTTTTGTCTTTCATTCTCTTTAATTCTTGACGCAGTGCTCTTCAAAAGCGTCAGTCGGAGCGTGCATGAGATTTCGGTGCAGCTGAGGATTAATGTTGCTGGAAAGTTAATCATCTTGTACTCGAGGAAGTTCATCTATAAACCCGAGCTCTTCAGCGCTAACAAACTGGAGAAACACTGATGAGGAGGATGCAGTGATGCATCAGTGGCCATATCTGTGTGTTTTCACTAAATCAGATCAAATGTGCATTAAAACCCTGTTGCTTATTTGAAGACCCTGTTGGGTGGAATAGTTGTCTTTTTTATTTTGAACTTTCCTCGGACTAGTGACTTTAATTTTTCATCCCCCTTTTGGCAAAATCTAAGAAATCCACTGAGGTTTTAAACAAGACAACTTTATGAATTATTAAATGATTGAGTATATTACACTCTCAGAAATAAAGGTACAAAAGCTGTACCTTTTCAAAATGTACACTTTTGTACATACTGGGTTCTCATATATACACTTTAAGTACTAATACTAACAAAAATGGACCCTTAAGGTACAAATATCTCCAGGGACAGCTTTTGTACCTTTATTTCTGAGAGTGTAACAAACTTATTTCAATAGACACGCCCTAATATTTTAAGTTAATTCAAGATTTTTCAAGATGTTTAGATATTTTTGATGGAAAACAAAAGCAAATATTAATTGCACTGCAAAGAGTGATTTTGTTTTGTTTACCAGCACAGACACAGAAATGCCAAATCACCTAA
Organism: Carassius auratus; assembly: GCF_003368295.1. NCBI lineage: Eukaryota > Metazoa > Chordata > Actinopteri > Cypriniformes > Cyprinidae > Carassius > Carassius auratus. The sequence continues at coordinate 72,009 of NW_020523827.1, read as the reverse complement.
GAGAGAAAAACAAAACAAAAATGTTTTTGCATGAACAAAACAAACAGAACAAAAAAGGAAAACATTGGGCAAACAAACCTGGAATTCAAACTATTGTTTATAGCTCTATAATATCAAAACTTAGTAATGAATTAAAATAGGTTTATACTTCTTTTTACTTGTATTTAATGTTTCTATCGTTATATTCATTTAGGTGTTGCAAAAACTCTCGGTAACACTTTAGTATAGGGTCCAATTCACACTAATAACTAGTTGCTTATAAGCATGTCTATTATTAACATATTGGCCGTTTATTAGTGCTTATAAAGTACATATAATGCATGACATCCATAATCCTGCCCAATACCTTAAACTTAACAACTACCTTATAAACTATTAATAAGCAGCAAATAAGGAGTTCATTAAGGCATAAGTCATAGTTAATGGTTAGTTAATAGCGAGAATTGGACCCTAAAATAAAGTGTGACCAAACTCTCACTTAAAAGCATCCAGTTAGTATTTCTGTCAGATTTAGTATTTACAATCAGCTGAGACTTTTCTCCAAACAAAATATGAGTTTATATGTATATCACACACCAGTACGTGAAATATTCCCTGAAATGCTTTTATTCACACACTCTTGTCTACACTTGCACTTGAATTTTGCCTTGAGCTGTTTATTGTTAGCCAAACAAACACACAGTGCATGTTTCTCATTTGGAATGGTGGATTGCATTATGATAAAAAAAATTTTGCAGTTATTACAAATATCAGAGTAAAAATATGTATGTTTGTTACTTTGTTCTGGCACATCGCCATTCTAAAGAAATATAAACAGATGCATCTCCTTTGTTTTAAATTTAAAATGCATTTCCTAACTTTTTGTAAGACTGTTGCTTGAATAGTTAAACGCTCTGAGTCTGTGCCGGGAATTACTGCTGTCAGATCAGCCTTTTGCTTACTCGTCGTTGGTCAACCACAATCAATACAGTCTCTGACCGTAAATGACTGTTTGTGGAGTGGATTTCATCTGGAATCAAATCACGGTTGTGTCATGTTTTTCCTTAGTAAATTATTGAGTTTTTATGCTAACATGAGCATTGGCCTCCACAGAGACATAGCCATCATTTCAGAAGAGAGGAGGACAGAAATGTTCATGTATATGGATCCAGAGATCAGCATTTGTGTGAAATAAAAAGATTTTGTAACATTATACACTATACCATTCAAAAGTTTAGAGTATTTAAAAAAAAATAATAATATGAAATGTATTTAGCAAGGATGCTTTAACTTGAGCAAAAGTGATGGTAAAGACATAAGATCTCTATTTCAGATAAATGCTGTTTTTTTCTGTTCATCAAAGAAACCTGAAAAAAATCTACTCAGTATTTCTGAAGGATGGTGTGGCTGGAGTAATGATGCTAATAATGTAGCTTTGAAATCACAATAAATCACATTTGAAAATATATTCAAATAGAAAACAGTTATTTTAAATAGTTAAAACAAAATCTAAATTGTACTGTTTTGCTGTACTTTGGATCAAAAAAAATGCAGGCTTGATGAAGAAAAGAGACTTAACAATCGTACTGTTCAAAAACTTTTGACTTGTAGTGTATAACTTTATTTTTTTCCTCTGATTTCTAGCTTTAAATTGACTTGGAAATCAGATAACTGCTGGACAATAATAAACAAGAATGATTTGTTAATGTTTATATACTACATTTTTTAATCATATAATAAGGCGGAATAGTTACTGTAATACATGCTATGTATATACTTTATTTAATACCTGGAATAAACGATATATTGTTGCATTCATATTATTAATTGTATTCATGTTTCCCAATGTTTCTGTTCTTCTGTAAAAACAGCCGTTTTCGTGCGGCGATAGCTGATGCTTTTGTTCATATTAGGGATTTCCTGGTTCGACTTTCAGTGTTAATATGTATGAAACACACACTGCATGAGTGTTTAGTGCTCTGCGATGTTCATCTCACCTTATTCTGGGTCCGAATAAAACATCAGGTCATGCGCACTTTAATGTAAATCTATATTTATTCACACCGCTGTTTGAAAATCTCTATGCAAACACCGGTGCCCGGTAAAGTGCGGGGAACAAATTTACGTTATATTAACATATCCCACGTGTAATCTACACCCCTGGGCCTCCTTAGGTCTTCTGTGCAATTACTTCAACTAATAAACTTGCAGAAATGAAGCTCTACCGCGGAGCTCCACGCTCGACTGGGAAACTTGCAAAATCTGCATGTAAATATTTAGTCTTGCTGCATATTCTCAAGGTGAAATGAGCGTGCTGTTGAAAACCCGTGCTTGCTAAATTCATTATCGACTGCCTCGGTGCTGCCAAGCTGCTTGTAATAGGCCACAGTGAAGCCCATGAGTCTCCTTTTCTTCTCGCAGCATGTGTGCTTTCCCCACAGGCTTCAGCATTGATACTATAGATTGCTAACAACACACAATAGCTACAAGGCTGCTGCTAATCACAGTATTGATCCTATAACTCTTCCCATTAGAAACTCCTTAGCTTTGTGGGTAGCATTGTATGAATGAAGTCTAGTGGTGGAAGTCTCCGGGGACTGTGATTAAGACCTGCTTCTGGACACTAACACAAGCATTCAGACTTAGTTGCATGGAGAATCTATCAGTGATGAACCAGCGTTTTTGCTCATATCTGGAGAAATGCAGACAATTTTAATTCTGTGGTGAAACAAGCTTCCATAGTTTTAGCATTGTTTCAAGTGTGTAATGCATGTTGCAATTAAAAAAAATGATCCAGGAGTCACAGCATAGATATTGCACATAAAACCAGCCAAAATGTTAAATGTGTGCCAATTTAAATATAATTTGCATTTAACTAAAGTTAAAAAGAAAGGTTTTTGCATTGCAAGAATGGAAAAAGTGGGGTTTCATGCTGGTTTATGGGTGAAATAATACTAGAGCACAAACTGAAAAAGTTAACTATTTGGTACCAACACATTTTAATTTAATGGGAAAATATTATATTTATCTTGCAGGGCAATGTGTATCCCTCTTCAGCAATGGGATAAACCCCAAAAAGTATTTAATCTTTGTTCTTTTCATCATCTTAGTGGTGAAAGAATCCACCGCCAGCACTTTGCAGCATCAGACTCATTGGTCTTCAGTGAAAGATGTTGACTTTTAATTGATGGATGGCCGCGGTGGCAAAGGGCATGTGTTGATTGAATTTGTCTTTGATATGATGCATCATGCACTGGTGCAATTAATACACAACGACATGACATGAAAACGATTCTATTGCAAACAAAACTATTGCACAGCATAGTTGTTTGATTCTGCATAAAATGAAAAGTCAGTCAGAGCTGCCTTAAATGTTGCTGTTGTTTTAATAATGAGTGCGTCTTTTAAAGGGTGTGGAAATACTGTTTTCATTAATGGCAGGTTAATAAACGTAAATGCATCTCTTTGTGTTACTGACACATCATATGCAGCTTTTAAAGATTTGTACTTTCCTGCACATCGTTCAAATCCTTCTTCAGACATTTTAAAGAGTTTCATTTAAAATGGAATTTATTCTGTAATCGTTTTCATAATTGACATCAGTAACAGCAGCATTCTAGGAAACCTAAGCTAGAAAAGCTGTTAGTAATAATTACTCTGAATGCCTCACTTTATTTGACCATTAAAAGCCAGCTGCTCGGCTGGAAGCAGTGAACACCTGCACTGTCCTGGATGACCGATGCCGGGGTCTTTCGGTTCATCTGTACCAGGAGTATTGCATTGGTTACAGTGAAGACCAGGATCATTCCTGTTGCATAACACCTTGTGAAGTATTTCTATAAAAGTGTATTCCAGGCTGTTAGACATGTGCTCTGGTTGAACTTCTGCACTTTAGTCATTATAATCTTCACATTTACATGCAAGGGTAATGTAATGTACAAAAACTTAGTAACTTAAATTAATTTTCATCTTTTATTTTTTATGTACCAAACTGATTAGTGTTTTGGAGAGACACAATCAACATTCAAAATGAATGCGTTCCTATATCTTTGTGCTGTTGTTTTCCCTCCAAAATGATGTCACTTCCTGGGGGATGATGGCTTTACAGGAATAGTTCACCCAAATATTTGCTGAAACTGTACTTATGGCATCAGGCCACCCAAGATTTAGCTAGGTTTGCTTCTTCATCAGATTGGGAGAAATTTTGCATTTGCTCACCAAAGGATCCTCTGCAGTGAATGGGTGCCGTCAGAATGAGTCCAAACAGCTGATGAAATATAAAAGAAAGTACATCAGTTGACATCTTGAGAGGACAAAAGAGGTTTGTAAGAAACAAATCCATAGGAGATTTTAACTTACAACCATGCTTTTGATTAAAATACAAATCCTTAATCCATAATAACGCTTCCTCCAGAGAAAAAGTAGTCTGGTCTGAATCAGGAGAGAAATCCGTTTAGAAGCAAAACCAGCTTTAATTAAATATGTTGGTGCATTTTGATGTGAGGATACAACAGGAGATGAACTTTTTCAAGTGTTGTTATGGATTATGGACTCATATTTTGACCAAAAGCAATATTTTAAAGTTAAAAATGTCTTAATGATAGATTTGTTTCATCTTTTGTCTTCTCGAGATGGACTGGAGTGGATTTGCATAACTTGTGATGTTTTTATTAGATGTTTGGAGTCTCGAGTCTTTCTGACGGCACCCATTCACTGCAGAACATCCATTGTTGAGACACTGATGCATTACATTTCTTCAACTCTAGTGAAGAAACAAACTCATCTACATCTTGTCTTGACCTGAAGGTGAGGACATTTCGAACAAAACTGCATTTTTGGGCGAACTATTTCTTCAATATTTCTTAATAAATAATCAGTTTAATATTTTACCAAGTATTTCCAAACCAAAGCAACAGGCCGACTGTCACGCAGTTTTACTTTGTCTTGGCCTCCGTCCTGTAGTCTATTAAAGTATCTCTTACTTCACCGTGTGATTTTATGGTGCAGAGCGCTAACTCAGCACTGCAACCCTTAAAAAACACACTAGGGTTTATAGCATCAAAGCATGTAGACGTCCTGCTATAAGAACAGATGGTGCCAGACTGCTAATGGTTTGCTGCTTCTCGCTCGGTGCTGTGCATCTTGTAATTGACCCTTTTAAATCTACAGCGTCGGAGTGCCAACGCGCCACATGCGCATGCTTTTAATGGAATGTTTTTCTCCACCTTTTAATTATAAGATGTCGGTATGTACGTTAGAGATGCTGCATCGGAGCTGATTGTCAAGGCTGGGAAGATTTATGGCCATTCATGCCCTTGGTTGATAATGAATGTCAGAAAGAGTTAGCTAGCATGTTTGCTTGAATATTAATGACTGTTGTTTTAGGGCAAAAACTCTCGCAGTAGCCTGAAAAGCTTTTTTAACATTTGAAAGAAGTGGCCTAAATGATGCTTTTAACGTTTAAAAGTGTGATTCCTGTTGTGCATTAGTTTTTGGACTCTGTTTTAATATGATTGTTTGTGTGTTTTATTTTAGGGAAGTATTTTACATTTATATTTTGTCATTTTGGCAGACGCTTTTATCCAAATGACTTATAAATGAGGACAACTGAATCAATCAAAACCAACTAAAGAGCAATGATATGTAAGTGCTGAGACACAGTATGCAAGGTTTTTATGTATCTATAATAAAGGAACACTAATGTTAGAGGGTCTTTTTAAATAACAATAAATCAAGTCAAAAGTATTGAAAAAGAATGTGTTTGAGGGGCAAGGTTTTTCGCCTTTTCTTGAAGATGTTACTGTATTTTATGCACTCTTTGTTTTTAAATGGAAGCATATAGCAGATATTCAGAAATTTGCTCTGACATTTAAGCTTTATTAATTATATATATTTTAATTTACATTTTTTATTATTATCACAAAAACAACAAAACACTTCAACAACAATTCAATTGTGTTATTGTATTTGTATTTTCATTATTAAAAATAGATACTATAAAAAGTTGCATAGAATTTTTTTTCTATGTAAAGAACAAAACCCACTTTAAACTTAATAATTATATAATAATAATAATAAAAAATTATATATATATTATTTTTATATTATTATTATTATTACTACTACTATGATGACTACTATTACAAAAGATATTAAATCATTATAAATTCAAGAACAAGAAAAGCATAAAAATAAGTAAAAAGTGACAAAAGTGTAAAGAACAAAACACACTTTAAACTTAATAATTATATAATAATAATAATAAAAATTTATATATATATATATATATATATATATATATATATATATATATATATATATATATATATATATATATATATATATATATATATATATATATATATATATATATAATTCCAATTATTTACTTGGAATTTTTAAATGTAAAATGTAAAAAAATTATAATAATAATTAAATAATATATTTTATAATTAAAATAGGAAATTCAAGTTAGTGTTAAGCAAATATAATATTAATATAATATTATAATATTAATTATTAAAAATATTACATCATTATAATGTCTAGAACATGAAAAGCATAAAAATAATTAAAAAGTGACAAAAGTGTAAAGAACAAAACACACTTTAAACTTAATAATTATATAATAATAATAATAATAATAATAGTAAAAAAAATATATATATATATATTATTTACTTGGATTTTTTTAATGTAAAATGTGAAAAAAATTATAATAATAATTGAATAATATATTTTATAATTAAAATAGGAAATTCAAGTTAGTGTTACGCAAATGCATTGAGCAAATTGAGTTTTCACCAAAGCAGAACAAGCTGGAAATGATTAACGCTCATTGCATTTAAACTGATGGAGTCATTAACCTCAGACAGTTTAAATTAGTGTATGCTATCCTGAAATGTTAAATTAAAGTCGTTCCGTGATAACTGCACAGCCGTGTTTTCACTTCCACCAAACAAAGAGCTAATTTTATCCTAAAGAAACACTTTCTAGCTTGTTTGAGCCTTCAACAAAAAGCAGCTTAACATTTCATGCACCTGGTTGGACGAGGTTTTGAGGCCATGTGATGTTCAGAGAGCCGGACGTCGTCACAAGCCCCTCGCAGGCGGCCCGCGCCGCATTAATCGCATTAGTCAGTGTCTCTCTGTCTCGTATTGTCTTTGTGGGCTGCGGTCAGGGATTTGGATTAATTGGCCGCCTCTATGCAAAGCAAGAACGTTGCAACAGAAATTCAATACTGAGCATTGTAATGAATGATTAGAGAAACATTTCACTGTCGCTCAAAGGTTAGCTGGAAGAAGGAGAGAAATATATACAGCCGGACGCTCTCATTATTTATTTATCAATATGGTATCATTCTGTTGTGAACGGTGGGTCATTTATAACTCAATGTCAGACAGAGTTTAATTAAAACAGGTGGGAGACTATAAAAAGACATGTGAGTTTTCAGTGCAGGTGAAACTGTTATTAAATGATACGGTACTTATAAATGAGTCATTATTTACTTGAAAGTCAATGTGAAATCAAAATGGGATTGCTTTATTAATGCATGTTTCTAGTTTTATTGAGAATGATTCATCTTTCATCTAAATGCATTAACTTGCCGTGCTTCTGAAATAACTTTGTGCAAAGGTCGTGCAGCTATTGGAAAATGTTAAGCAGAAGTCAAAGAACTGTTTAGATGTTGTTTTAGAAAACTGATATGCAGATCTCGTTCTCTTTGTGGTATAAAAACAGCATATTTTCACAATCCAATAAACCTTTATGGATGAACATAATTCTCATCCATTGCTGAACACCATTTTTCATTTGTAAATAAAATAAATTGAAGACCAATTTCATAGGGGAAGAGATAAATCTGAGGAAGCGTGTTTGGATGTTCACATATGGTCTGATTTAGAAAAAGCTGAATCTCACAGAAACTTGCACAGGCTGTATTTCACCTATGCAAACAAACAAACAAACAAAACAATAAATTTGATTTCTCCTAAGGTAAATCATTTTTAATTTAATTTAATTTAATTTAATTTAATTTAATTTAATTTAATTTAATTTAATTTAATTTAATTTAATTTAATTTAATTTAATTTTTATTTTATTTTTATTTATTTTATTTTATTTTTTTTATTTTTTATTTTATTTATTTTTATTTTTTTTATTTTTATTTTATTTTATTAAAAAAAAATATATGTGTTGAGAGTTAAATCTAAGGAAAACTGCTTCAACCTTATTAATTATGTTATTTTATTATGCAATTTGTATTATTAATTAATTTTATTTTAATGTGATACCACTATTATTATTATATTAATTACACAATTATTAAAATACAATTTTTTGTAAATAAAAAAATAATAAAAAGTGACATTGAATCTAAAGGAAAAAAAAAACACTTCAACTGCATTCATTTATTTTGTTATATTTAAGTTTTTATTATGATTACGTAATTGATTTTCACTTATTTTTTTCTTATTGAATACCACATTTCAATTAAAAGTATGTCAGATTGTGGAAGTAAATTGGGTTGCAAACGACTTTTTTTCTTTGAACCTAAAGGCTCTGATTTCCTGATGCATGATGGGAGATGGACTGCATCAACTAAAGTTATTTGATTACACTCACTTTCTGGTTCTCTCACTCTTGTTCCTAATCTGATGTACATATGTCCGCCACAGTTCCTTTCAAAATGATTATGTTCCCACTCGTAGGAGATAAAGTCGAACTCACTCAGACTTGAGGCTTTTGGTCCGAGGACCTGCTTCTTTTCATCAGCTTCCTTTGACTGCCTCAGTTCAGGTTCACCGCATGTCCCCGCCGGGGCACCATACATCACCTCCTTCAACCCGAGGAGAAAGGTTGAGCGAGGTCTCTCATTTATTATTTAAATGGGGTGATTTTTTTCGTCCAAGGCATATTTTCACTGCATGTAGTGAATCTGAGCCTTGACATTGAGGTTAATGTTCCTGTCAAGCACGTTTAAGACAAATTCACCAAGGATATCATGAGGGAATAGGTAAAGCTGCGGAAACGTGCTTGGACATTTACATATTACCTGACTGAACTGACTGTGATTTAGAAACTAGTGAATCTCACAGAAACATGCACAGGTTATATTTCACCTATATATATATATATATATATATATATATATATATATATATATATATATATATATATATATATATATATATATATATATGTATATTATTATTATTATTATTATTATTTATTATATTTTAATTTAAGTGGTTCCTATTTTAATGTAATTTAATTTAATAACAAAAAAATAAGAAATTATATTTTATTTATAATATTTTTTATATGTAAAGGAAATAAAAAAATACATTAAGAATATATATAAAAAATACACTATATTTTGCTTAAAATTATGCCTATTTTAATTTTTATGCATGACAAAAAAAGAAAGAAAAAAAAATGAAACTGTATTTTCATGCAAATTATTTCAGGTAAATTATTATTATTATTTTAATTTTTTTATTTATTTATTTTAATTTTTTTAATTGCATTGCATTGCATTGCAGGGTCATCATGTCCCGTCATAGCAATAATTATGGTAAGTTACGTGCTATTAGTGTTTAGGGAGAATATATTTATTTAAGATTAATGTTAGATGTCTCATTTCATGTGGGAAAAAATTGACAACCCAGAACAAAATCTTTGCCTGAAACGTTTCAGACTACAGTGCATTCAGCAGTATGGAAAATCATTTTCTTAGTGGTCTGAAATTAGACTCAAAGCAGCCCAGTCTCTCTAGAATAGACTCTGAAGCATGAAGTCTAAATCCAAATGAAATCTTCTCAAATCCAGTTGCAGTTTTCATAGATGGACGACACAATCCTCCGGGGCTTCGAGTACATTCGCTTTTCAACCTCTTAGGCCCATTTTAATTGGGTAATATGCTAAAAGATGTTTTTACAAGGATCAGAGGAAAAAGCAATCAGACAGAAGTTTCACAGAGTAAGAATAATTTAAACACACTCTTACCTGTTATAAATTGCCTGTTGAAGCATGGAAGTGCTGAATGGACATTTGGAGAGCATTTAGTGATTTGGGCCATGAAGAATTACAAATCAGCAGATCCACTCCAGCAGCTCTCGGTTTTACTTACAAAAAGTACCATGGTGTTAATGTTTCTTTCTTTTTATGTATTCCAGGGACATATTACCACAGTATTTGATGATACATCACTTTACCATGCCAGTGCATTGTTTTTTTGTAAGGATAAACTATAATAATATTAAAAATATTTGCAGTAGTAAATCATCAATATCTATAACTTCACTTAGTTGTAAACTAGTTCAAAAAGTTTACAAGATACGAGAAGTATGCTATTATGAACTAAAAACATGTCCAATTTAGTACCAAGTAGTATCGAAATAGTACACTTAGAAGTATGCAACTAGTACATTAATATTACTATACTTGCTTTATAAAGTATACTTAAAAATCTTATAGGATCTCCAATGAATCCAATGATGGCAAATGATTGCAGTTGGAGAAAATGTGGCCTGTTTGAAATGTTAATATCATTTAATTCAGTCAAACAAGATGTGCATCACGTATTCATCAGATCTATTGCTAATGCTTACAAATTTCACTTCCTGCTTCAGCTTTGTGCTCACTTGCTGTGCTTGCTCTATAATTGTATATAATAATATTTTGGGGAGTTAGGAAGACTATTTTTTTTGTTAGGAAGACGCCATTTTTGTTGGAACCTTGTTTACTGATTGATTTAAGAATTTTTACAAAATTACACATGCACACACACACACACACACACACACACAGAATATTGCATTTAACCTCGTCTGTTGACTAAGCAAATGCACAGCTAAATATTCACTACCTGCTCTCATCTTTAGTGGGTTATTCTCAGATTTACATGAAATCTGGACCTACGCTGCCCGGTATTCTTCAGAGGTCAAGCCTTTTATTTTACAGCCACTTTTTGTAACAGAATTTTAACGACTTACTCTATTTTTCCTCACGGCGGCGGTTAAGCACAGCAAAAGTTTATGAAAGAGAGAGGTAAATTATTTCAGACAGGCGCCTAATAAAAAGGATCTCATAGCTCATATTTCTGCGAGCATTAGTCTGTTCTCTGTGCTGTGTGCAAGCGAACGAGAAATACCTGATGGAGTTTTGGCTGGTGTGCTGTTTCCATTTATAATGAATGGTTAAATACAGAAGCACCTTATTTTTAAAAAAAAAATCATGTTTGATTTATTTATGTGTCAAATGAAAGGAATAATATGTGTGCACATGCAAAATAAAGTATTTTTACATTTCATCAAGTAAACGGTGCTTGAGTTGTGAAAAAGTTGTCGCTGTGATGCTAGGAGTTGGTCATATGCTATATTGTTTTGTTTTATTGCATTGCATTTCTAAATAAATAAATGAATATTGCAATGCAAACTTAAATTTAAATGACTTCAATGGCTTTAAATGGTCTATTTCTTTATTTTAATTGCAAAACTTTAAATTGTGCCAATTGTATTGTCTTGCATTACTATATATATATACAAAACTTTAAATTATGCTTTATTTATATTTCTTGCATTGCTTTATTTTACAACAGATTTTCCCCACATTTTCCCAACATTGAGTTAAAATATATGACAATTTCATAATTTTTGTGGGTTCAGACAGTCAGAGAGAGAGAAAGATAATGTGATAGAGAGATAGAGGAGTGTTTAGGCAAATATCACTCCTGATTCTTGCAGGGTTTTATGAGGAATCACTGTAACGCTCTTAATTCAGATATGGAGTTAAATGCTGTGGACGAAACCGCCTCTCTGTGTTTGATCTTTCCAGGGCTGATTTACATTTTTGGAGCGCACCGCTTAATCTACACTTTTGTCCGAGCAAAATGAGGAAGATAGAGAAGGTCAGAGATTCAGAAAGTGTTTTCCAGAGAAGTTTCGAACCCCCCCCCCCCCCCCCCAAAAAAAAGGATCTTTAGCAGTTTCGTATCGATTTTATAAAAATAAAATACTTGATGTTAAAACTAGATGTTTATGTTTCATAAGGAAACGCTGCTTGTGAATGCAAAACTTGTGCGTTTTGGGTGGTTTCCAGGATGTTGCTTTTGGAGAAATGGATGAAGCAGAAAATTGACAGTTTAATATTGCACCTGAGTCTCGAGAGAGTAATTGAAGTTAAAAACTAGAGTTTTATGTTTTATGAGGAAACTGAAAAGTGTTTATTCTTGTGCATGAAAAATGTGTGTGTTTTACAGTAGGTGGATGCCAGGCTGTTGCTATGCAGTTTTAAGTGTTTTCTTAAAATACTCAGTGTTTGCTGTTCATGCATGAAAAAATGTTTCTTGTGCGTGCAAAACTTATTTGATTTAATATATATATATATATATATATATATATATATATATATATATATATATATATATATATATATATATATATATATATATATATATATATATATACATACATATACATATGTATATATTAATATATTGATATGTAAAAATTGATAGCCTGAATGCACTGTAAGTCGCTTTGGATAAAAGCGCCTGCTAAATGCATAAATTAAATTTAATTATATATATATATATATATATATATATATATATATATATATATATATATATATATATATATATATATATATATATATATATATATATATATATTCATTAATGCTCTTTGTGCATGCAAAGCTTGTGATTTAAAAAAATATATTATTTATAGATTTATTAAGAAAATGCTGTGTGTGCATGCAAAACGTGATTTGTAATGCTTCTAATATATGCAAAACTTATTTTGCATATATAATTTTTTATAAAGAAATCCAGCTTGTGCATGCAAAAAAATTTTTGGTTGATTGCCAGGATATATACACAGACACATTGTATATATATATATAGTTGCTAAGGTTATCTGAGTTGTTTTAACATCTTGCCATGCAGTTGCTAGGTCCTTTTCTGCAGCCTATTTAAAAAAAATACAGTAATAATGCAAAAAATATTTCATTATACACTGCTCTAGAATTATATGTTCCTGCAGATGCTATTTCTGTCTTTGCAGTTTCTCCCCTCTAGTCTCTGTAAGGCTCCCGCTGCAGACGCTTAACAAACGCATCCTGCGAGGGACTTTGTAGATAGATGCTGTTTTGCCCAGCAGTTTTTCTGGAGCAGCAGCCGTGCGCTATCTATACTTCACCAGAAGGCCAGTTCACTGACCCGCTATTGGATGTTTGACAGTTCCACATCTAATATCCCATTACTGTAGAATGTTTCTGTTTCTGCTGCGCTAAATCTGTCATTCTGCCGCTGCCCAGTGTGAACGTGATTTACCGTATGGTGCTAAAGGCTGGCGTTTCGGCCTGGCAGGGGTGATGAACTTGAGGTAGCCATCAAAGGCCTGCAGTGAGGATGTGTCTGTATGTCTGCGCTTATGAGTGTGTGTGTGTGTTTCTGGAGCAGAAGCATCTGTGAGCCAGCGGGGAGCGTGAAGCGGCCGCAGCATGATATAGACAGCATCGGTCTGAATAGAGTTCTGTAGGTGTTACTCAAGGGCCGGAGGAAACGAGTGTAGTTGCAGGTTAGTGAGTGTTAACAGTGTTAGTGGCTGAAGGACCATGCAATTGTTTGTTTTTTTTGTCCTCCAGGGCTCTCATGTTTTCAATGCCAACGCCAGCCACACAGAAAAGTATCTTTGGGTTTCTTGCGAGATTTAAAAGGCCGATGCAAATGCAGTCAGAGCTTTTTATGACACATTTATTTCATCACATGTACTATTTATGTAGTTGTTTGGTTGCCATTGAAAATAAAAGGAAGGTGAAAAAAGGATACACCAGTATGAGAGAGAAAAGTTTTATTTTTTATAAATAATCATATTTATTGTATCTCATTATATAATAATGGTGAGATAAAAAGATGAAATTATGACATTTCAAATTTTTTATCTCATTATATCAAGGTTTTAATCTCATCGTGTTTTTTTTTTTACGTCATAACTGTAACCGTTTATTTCATAAATGTGCTTTTTTATAACATGCTTTTGAGTTTATCTCATAATTTTGACTGGGTATATCAGAATTCGTTATGATTTCATAATTTAGAATTGTCATAATTTTGACTTTTTGTTTTTCTTAGAATTCCAAATTTATAAATGTTTCACGATTTTGACTTTTTAAATCATAATTGATCTCATTGTTGTGTATTTTCACCTCAAACTTTTGACTTTATCTCATAGTTATGATTGTCTTATTTTGGCCTTTTTCTCATAATAACCTCAGAATTTTGACTTTATCTCATAGTTATGATTGTCTTATTTTGACCTTTTTCTCATAATAACCTCAGAATTTTGACTTTATCTCATAGTTATGATTGTCTTATTTTGACCTTTTTCTCATAATAACGTCAGAATTTTGACTTTATCTCATAGTTATGATTGTCTTATTTTGACCTTTTTCTCATAATAACGTCATAATTTTGACTCTATCTCATAGTTATGATTGTCTTATTTTGACCTTTTTCTCATAATAACGTCATAATTTTGACTCTATCTCATAGTTATGATTGTCTTATTTTGACCTTTTTCTCATAATAACGTCATAATTTTGACTTTATCTCACAGTTATGATTGTCTTATTTTGACCTTTTTCTCATAACGTCATAATTTTGACTTTATCTCATAGTTATGATTGTCTTATTTTGACCTTTTTCTCATAATAACGTCAGAATTTTGACTTTATCTCATAGTTATGATTGTCTTATTTTGACCTTTTTCTCATAATAACGTCAGAATTTTGACTTTATCTCATAGTTATGATTGTCTTATTTTGACCTTTTTCTCATAATAACGTCAGAATTTTGACTTTAACTCATAGTTATGATTGTCTTATTTTGACCTTTTTCTCATAATAACGTCAGAATTTTGACTTTAACTCATAGTTATGATTGTCTTATTTTGACCTTTTTCTCATAATAACGTCAGAATTTTGACTTTATCTCATAGTTATGATTGTCTTATTTTGACCTTTTTCTCATAATAACGTCAGAATTTTGACTTTATCTCATAGTTATGATTGTCTTATTTTGACCTTTTTCTCATAATAACGTCAGAATTTTGACTTTAACTCATGGTTATGATTGTCTTATTTTGACCTTTTTCTCATAATAACGTCAGAATTTTGACTTTATCTCATGGTTATGATTGTCTTATTTTGGCCTTTTTCTCATAATAACGTCAGAATTGTGACTTTATATCATGGTTATGATTGTCTTATTTTGACCTTTTTCTCATAATAACGTCAGAATTTTGACTTTATCTCACGGTTATGATTGTCTTATTTTGACCTTTTTCTCATAATAACGTCAGAATTTTGACTTTATCTCACGGTTATGATTGTCTTATTTTGGCCTTTTTCTCATAATAACGTCAGAATTTTGACTTTATCTCACGGTTATGATTGTCTTATTTTGACCTTTTTCTCATAATAACGTCAGAATTTTGACTTTATCTCACGGTTATGATTGTCTTATTTTGACCTTTTTCTCATAATAACGTCAGAATTTTGACTTTATCTCACGGTTATGATTGTCTTATTTTGGCCTTTTTCTCATAATAACGTCAGAATTTTGACTTTATCTCACGGTTATGATTGTCTTATTTTGACCTTTTTCTCAAAATAACGTCATAATTTTGACTCTATCTCACAGTTATGATTGTCTTATTTTGACCTTTTTCTCATAATAACGTCATAATTTTGACTTTATCTCACAGTTATGATTGTCTTATTTTGACCTTTTTCTCATAACGTCATAATTTTGACTTTATCTCATAGTTATGATTGTCTTATTTTGACCTTTTTCTCAAAATAACCTCAGAATTTTGACTTTATCTCATAGTTATGATTGTCTTATTTTGACCTTTTTCTCATAATAACGTCAGAAATTTGACTTTATCTCATAGTTATGATTGTCTTATTTTGACCTTTTTCTCATAATAACGTCAGAAATTTGACTTTATCTCATAGTTATGATTGTCTTATTTTGACCTTTTTCTCATAATAACGTCAGAATTTTGAGTTTTCTCAAAATTTCAATTTGTCAGAATTTTGTATCTTTTTGCCATAATTGTAACATTTTAATCATGCTTTCATCGACTGGATACTTATAACTTCATATCAAGACCCAGCTGATCATATGTTTTCATTCCGATCAGCCGTTAAGCAGTTTATTAGTTCCTCAACCAGCCGAGTTAACCTAAGAAATGCTCTTTTGTAATGAAACCTGTACTGGTTTGCATGTTTTAAAGCTTGTTTAACATTGATTGATGTCCATCTCGACCACAATAGATGAGGGACTGGAAGAGTAATTCAGCACGGACGGGTTTGTATTGACATTATCATTCGTAATGTTTCTGAGCTGTTCTCGGTCAGTGAGGGCAATCTGGTCATTTGTGGTTCCAGTGTTCTTTAAAAAGGGCTAAAGTGAACGAGAACTGATGTTTTGTTTAGTGGAATCTGTATTTAATGACACCAGTCCAGGACAGATCTTAAAATCAATGCATTTGCTCAAAGGTTTGGGACCGTTTTTATCTCATGCTCACCGAGGCTGCATTTATTTGATTGAAAACACAGAAAAACAGCAATATTGTGGAATATCATTAGCATTTAAATAACTCTTTATTATTATTATTATTATTATTATTTGAATGCATTTTAAATGTAATTTATTCCCTTGATGCAGTTCACCCTCCAGAGACTGTTTTAACCCTTCGTTTTCTAATTTGCTTTTATTGCTGTAACCTTTAATATTTTAACATTAAGGAACATTCAATTACTGATTATTTTTCAAGATTTCAGGCTACATTAATATTAGTTTATTGGTCTATTGGTTTACGTTAACTTTAAGCCTGTACAGCCTTGGTGACAGCTGTTTATTGATTACTGGAAATGTGTATTAGCCCTAAAAAGCTACTGCAGCATTTGATATTTTATTATGTTATGTAATGACATCCACACATTTTTAATTGAGACTAGAGTGTTAAAATAGTTTTTGGGGGGCCGCTGTACATTTTCAGACCTTTTCCCTTTTTGAATCTTTGAATTCTTGCCACTGTTTCTGTCTTGGATCAAACTCACCGTGAACTTCTCCCAGCGTGTGACATAATGAGCAATGCTGCATGACACGAAAACGAAACGTATCGATTTTTTATGCGGTGCATCGTAGCTTTTAGGATATTGCTTTCTAGATATTGAAGAATTAGTGCTGCATGCTTTGATGTCTTTTATCTTGGACCATACACATTTGATTGCAGCAGAGGATGCTGGGTAACAGTGGACAGACCGTCTAATGTTGCATAACTTCAATAACTACACACACATTAACCGTATGAAGGCATGCATCTCCTTTAGAGAGATTCCAGTTTGTAGTGTTTGCTAAGTCAAACATCACTAGTACTATTTGCCCATAAGAGTATTTGCATCGTCCAGCAACATTTGTGCTCCAGACATGAATAATTCCTCCTTAGGGCTTTTATCATGTTTTCTGTGCCAATAGCAGCCTCGTGGATTTTTATTCAAATTTGTATTCAATTTTTCTTTTGGACAAAAAAATAAATAAGGTAAAATAAGAGTCACCAGAATGGAAGCCCATTTTCACCACATAAAAAAAAAACATATATAACAAATATAATATACTTAAAAATATATATATATATAATACAAATTAGAATTTCTTTCACCATTATACCTATAATTATACACTGTATACTTACAATTATAATTAGTATGTCATAATTTTGTCTTATTATTTGACAATCTCATATTTATGACAGCATTTCATAATTGTAACTTTTTATCTCATAATTTCAACAATCTCGTAATTATGGGAGTATTTCATTTTTGAAATAAATCTTTGTCCCATATTTGTTTATTGAATCTCATAGTTTTTATTTAGTATGTCAGAATTTCAGCTTTTTGTTTCATAATAAACTATCATCTTTTTAACTTATCTCATAAGTTCAAAAATCTCATAATTTAAACTTTTTGACTCCTAATTTTGAATTGTATCTCAAAATTATGACTTCTCATCTAATAATTTTGACAATATCATAATTATGAGTTTTTCACAATTTCAATTTATCTCATCATTTTGACTTTTTATTTCAGAATTTTGACAATCTTATCATTATGACAGATTTCATAATTTTTTTTTATCTCTTAATTTTGTCGTTTCATCATTTTTACTTTTCTCCATAATTCTGACCGCTGTTTTTATTTCACAATTATCGATTCATATGTAACAATTTTGTTAATTACAAAATGCATGTCATAATTTTCACTTTTCACTAATTTTCACTGAATGATGCATCCAATCATGTGTTTTGTGCTACTTCTTTTGTTAACAGTAATGCATTTTTCTTAATAAAACTCTTTTCATGCAAGATCAAAAGAAACCATCCTGCATCATTCGTATTGTTTTCCGTGAGTAAGCATCACTCATATTTACTTTAAAAAAGGTAAAAGAATCTAGTCTAAACACTATACATTTTTTGTTTATTACCTCTTTTCCATGTTTCAGTGAGTTGTACGCTGAAAGGATTGGTGCCTTTATTTGAACTGCTCTTCATAACAGTACAGTTGCTTTTTATGGGAAACATTTCTAAATATTGAATCAAAGCCGAAGCTGTACAACTCCCTGAACAATAACTTGTTTCCAATATCTCTGAAAACAAATAACACTACATGCATTCTGCTGTTTATATGCTATATGAAATGCAATACAGACGGTGTAGTTTAGACTGCTGTCTGTTCCCTCACAACTAACCATTGATCACAAGATGTCAGCGATTTATATCAACACAAACGTACATGTGCATGCTCTCATATTCTCACACATAAGCATAAAGACAGCTTTGGGAGATTCACAAAATATTTGCAGCACAGAAATTTTAACCGTCAAATATGAAAAAGGAATAAAGAAATAAATATATATATATACATATTTCTTTTTCTTTTTTTTTTTATAAAAGAAATTCTCACCAAAATTGGTGAAATATATATCAGAGAAACATTTATTTATTAATTTATTTTGAGATATATTTAAATGCATGCATTTCAGATGTATTTTGTATATTTAAAAAAAAAAAATTAACTTATATTTGGACAATATTTAATATAATAATTTATATTTTGTATATATATATGTACTTGTTGTCTATATTTTTTATAGTTTTTATTTTATTTTTTATAAATTTATTTATTAATTTTATTTTGGAATTTGCTTGTTTAATCAAAACAGAATTGTAATTTAGTATTTAATAAAAATGCACTTATTCATTTCAAATATATTTGAAGATGTTTTAGTTTTTTTTTTTAGTTGTATGGGCAGAGTAAGAGCTCAGTTTGTGTGTGTATGTGTTTATCGCAGAGAAGCTTTGAATGTCTTTGGTGGTGAACAAGTATCTGGTGTGTTCAGTGCAGTGTCCCTGTGGCGTCTCATGATGATTGATGTTGGCAGCGGAGCAGCTGCTTCATGCTACAGTCTCGCAGGGCGATACTTCCACGCCTGGAAACAGCTAGTACTTCTCTCTTCCACTCCTTTGAAAAGCTTTTTTTTACTGTTTCCTTGAAAAGTGTGCTGTGCAAGTTTTCTATGAAAATGCCACTTGGATTGATTATTTCATTATTTAATAGATATTACCACCTTATATTATTTTGTGATTGCATCGTCAGCCGATGCGTTTGATATTGATGTGCATTCATTTGCATGCATATATATATATATATATATATATATATAAACAGGATCTTTGAGACAGAGACATGAAACAATCCCTGTTAAATCTAGACTAATCTAATTGTGTCTATTATCTTAAGTGAATGCTCACTGGACACTTTTGAGGACACTCTAGTTCTAGAAGTTCCAGGAACATGTGTTTTCATGAAATAATGAGCTATTTTATTTCCAAAGATCAAAGAAATCATCCTTTGGTGCTCATAAAGTGGAAAACATTACTTGTAGCACCTTGGAATAATTCATGTCTTCTGAAGGCTGAATTTCTTTCGGTCCTTTTGACTGATGTTTCAGTAAACCAAAAACTATTATTTCTTAAATGTAATGTACAAAGATATGAAGAACTATGAAGAATTGAAGAATTCTTCAACTTTCTAAAGCACTTTAAGTAAAACATTGCACAAAACCTTCAAACTCTGTTCTAAACCCTACTCGGGGAACTAAAAAATGTCCCAAAATACAGTGCTGTTCAAAAATTTCAATTTTATAATACTTTTGAAAAAAGCCTGAGCAGAATGATTTCTGAAGGATCATGTGACACGGAAGACTGGAGTAATTTATGCTGAAAATGTGATTTTGAGCACAGGAATAAATTACATTTTACAATATATTCGCCTGGAAAACTCTGTATTAATAGATAACTGTAGTAATATTTTTTATGTATTTCACTGCTTTTTTTGTTTTTAAAATTACTCCAAACTTGACCAGTAGTTCATGCCAATTTTTTTAACACCCTGTAAACAGACGATGCTTTAAAAGGATAGGTCACCCAAAAATGAAAACCCAGTTTTATTTTAACTTTTTTTTTTTCTTCATAAAATGTGACTTTGTCTTGATGGTTTTAATTGATGGGCGAAACACAAAGAAAGTTCAGGAAAGAAACTAGAGGTTTGGAACAGCATAAATAATTTCATTTTTGTGCAAATTACCCCTTTAAAGCTGCCCATGTAGTCAGCTCGCTAGGTTTTGGAACGGAGCAGCACCTCAAACCCCCTGAAATCCAAAACACCTGCCCGAACGGATTGGGAAAGGTGTAGTTCCTCCCCAGGAAAGCTGTTCTGCTCTCCACACTCTCTGTCCAGCTAATTGATTGGGACTCTGGTTAACTTGTCTGCCGTTTTCTGAAGGGCTTTCGAAGGCTTCCTCCTTTTCTGCCCCATCAGGATCGTGGAGGAGAGGAGAGATAAGCTCGTGAAATCTGGCCTTTCTCCTTGCATAGGCTCTCTGCTCCTAGATAATTCTCCTCTGGAGACGCATTCAAAGCAACAGGACTTAGCCGGGCACACAGAGCGGCTTCGCTGGGGGAAGCATGTCTCAAACGCTCCCGCAGATGAATTGCTTAATCAGAGGTAAATTGCTGGGAGGATGTGGAGGCCTATAACAGGATTGGTTTGTTGAAGGGAGCACAAAGCGGGTCCTTCCTCCAAGATTAGAGCAGGAAATGTGACCTTCACACACCGAGACGAAGCTCTACAGTAGTTCAAGACCTCGAGTCATACAACCAACACGGCACAGACAGACACGCTTTCTTTTGTCATTCTGCAACATAGAATAGCCTTGGATCTGGAAATGGTTCGTTTCCAAAGTGTTTGAATAGTAGAAACAAATATTTTCAAAAGAAGGTATCTGAGCGATATCTGTACCAGTACATTATTTCATTGTAATTGCTTTTACTTGGTATTAAGCACTATTATTAGTAATTGAGCATAAATGATAATTGAGCGGCAAATCAGTATATTATTCTGATTTCTGAAGATCATGTGACACTGACGACTGGAGGAATGATGCTGAAAATACACAGAAATAAATTACATTTTACAAAATATTCACATAGAAAACAATTATATTAAATTGTAATAATATTTCACAATATAACTGTTTTTGATGTATTGTTATCAAATAAATTCAGCCTTTTACACGTAAAATTATCTGCCAGTGGGGTAAGTAAATTCAACTTTTACTTACCCCACTGGCAGATCATTTAAATGCACTTTTAAATGACCAATATTTCTTGAGATGTTATATCAAGAGAAAATGGGGACATTGTTTACAACAATAAATATTGACACACATGCTTATAAATGCACACAGAAATCAGCTTGACCAATATGATTCATCCAGATTTTCTAAAATAAAAGCAATGTTTGGCAGCAGTGTTTTTTATTTTTTACTATGCATTATTTATTGAGTTTATATCATGATTGTGGTATCAAGTAAATTGCTGCAGTATTTGTTTAGTATTTTTTAGTAGTTAATTTTTATCATCTTAGGCTGCTTTGCATACATCTACATATACATATATATATATATATATCACATTTAATTGTCTATTTTGTAGTAGTAGTAAACAGGTTGGAAAACTAAAAAAAATAATGCTCCATAATTTATAAGCAATATTTTTTTTTTTAGATAAATGTGAATTCAAATGCAAGTTTAAAAAAAGTTTATATTGTTTACATTTTTTGATGATATACATGAATATTGTGTTTCAAGCTCATGCAACTTTTGTTTTTTCATGCTCTTTTTTTTCTCAGGCAGATTAATATCTGTGTAAATTTCTCTTCCAGTCGTCCCGGACCTCACTGAAGTGTTTACCCTCCTCATTTGACGCCTGGACAGTCAGTCTCTCTGAGATCTCTCTCTATTTGCATTTCATTTCAGAAACACTTGTCTCTGTTTTTCTCATTTGCAATTGCATTGTCTGACACAGAGTTTGTAACTAGACTGTGAAACCCGAGTGAAACACTTAAAGAAGTTATAATTGAATATAAATTCAAAAGCTAAACGTGTGCCGTGTTCCTCGATCAATGCGCAGGCAGCAGATGGTGAGGTGAAAACCCGATCCACTGACTTTTGGCTCTGGATGCGGTTTAGAGGACCAGAAGAAGATGAAGGCAACTTTGATGTCTCATTCAGACGTCCGTTTGATGTCACTCTGTTATCCAGGAGCAAAGATGGATCCGCTGGTAAGAATTAGCAAAAGCAGACAACTGATCTTTTGAAGAAGTGCAGCGTTAAAAGGCTTTGTGCCTGCCATATCTTAATGGAGACATATTTTCACATCTCACAGTTTCTTCAACTACAGACACTTTTATATCCCGGGGATTTATTCTGTATTCAAACTGACAGATTTCATCATTTTGTTTTCTTTTTGATTCATGAAGGTCACGTCGCATCTTTTTTTTTTTTGCTTTGATTTTTATGTATAGATTTAGTTTTTTTTTCTTATCCTATTTTCAGACTTGTAGTCTTATCCAACATTCATTATTGCGAAAAAATAAATAAAATAAAATACTATGCTGTGGCTTGAAGCTTCTCTCCACAGAGATGAATGCATTAATGAGCGTTGACTTAGGAGATGTGAAAACCCTCAAGGCATGACCAAACTTTCATGTACCTAAGGAACAATGTAGACATTATCAAAGCTCAAAAAGTGCTTTAACAAAAATACAAGCGCCACATTTCAGCTTTTAAAGCATGCATTACAATCAGGTCACCTTAAGAACATCCCTATACTTGCATTTTAACAAAATAAAGCATACGATGCAATTAGTTTCTGTGGTAATTGACAGTATGGGTTACAGATGCATGTACTCTTAAACATGTTTAATTTATGGTATGTACTGAAAATGTGTTTTTTTTTTATGGTTGTAGTTTTAGTTAATTATGATAACCCTTATTGTCTCATGACCTCATCACTTTGTATGTGGCATATAGTGATCATGTTGGAAATAAAATGGTCATTTTACATGTAGAAAATATATTAAAATTGAATTATTTTATATTTCTGCATCATTTATTGCACTAGGAATAAAGGGTCAAGTGGAGTGCATTGCATTGTGGGATATTTTCTGCCATGCATGTGTTGGTTGCACACGGCACGTTTTGGCAAGTGTTGGTCATTCATGTATACAGAAAACAAACGTACTGTTTACTGCAGGAATACTACTATGTTATTCCAATTTAGATCAGCTGTAATAATTTTTTTTTTTTTTTTTTTTTTTTTTTGTGGGGCAGAAATAGATTTGTTTACATTAATAAAAAAAACAACTACCAAAAAAGTATATTAAATTATACTGTCTTTTAAACACTTTTAAAAGGCATTGCAAATTGCATACAAAAAAAAAAAAAAAAAAAAATTCTGTGAGTTGTATTGATTTTTCTGTAGTTAAATCAAGGCTGTGATGTCAGGGTCTTCCTCACTGGGACTGAACTTGTCTCTCTGTTTCTTAAAGAAACCCAGCAGCCTCTGCTTCTCCGAGCTCACGGCTAGTTTTACTGTTCGGATAAACAGCTTTTGTCGTTTCACTGGAGTTTGTGGACAGAAAGACATGAAGGCAGTGAAGAATTGACATGAGTGTAGGATAATACTAGCTCATTGATATGGAGATTGTGGAGCGTTTGTGTTGAAAATGACCTATTATTTACGTATGTTCGACTTTATTTTTTGTTCACACTACAAGCGCACACATCTGGTTTTCTGCTTAAATCTGATTTCGTTCTTACTTTCTTTACTTATTTCTATTGCTCAAGTGATTCACATGACCTTTATATGCAGCTTAAATCAGACCTACATACACTATTTAAATGTTGTTTAAATATATAAATAAAGTATTTTTAAATTCTATATTTTGTCATTTATTATAAAGAGTATAATTTTATAAGACATTTATTTTATTTCAGTTAACATTTATTTTATTTCAAGTAACAATGTTATTTATTTATTTAGTTTTAGTGAAATATAATAACCCTAATCACTTTGCATATGGCATGTATTGATCATGTTATATAGTGGCATAAAATGCTTATTTTTATTACATTTCATGACAATTGCAAGTACAAGGGATATTAAAAATAAATGCTGTTATACAATGATGTAATTCATAATTTAGGAATTATATATTTCTTAGTTGTATAACTATATAAATTAAAACATTTTTAAATAAATGAATATATCATGTATTATGTTTTTTTAATTAATGTAAAATATTGTGTTTTATTCTGTTTTTTTTTTTTACTTTGATGCATACATTTTTTTTAATGTTTGCAGAATATAATCATATTTATTTGGCTATTCTAACTTTGCAAAAAGTTTTTTATTTTTATAATATTATTTGTTTTTTTTCCTCCCTGTGGCATGTGACCCATCAAAACAGAGCTCATACCATTTCAGAGAACCAGGGCTTTAAGGTAAACAGATTTGATGATATTTTCAAATAAGCTATAACCTATAATTAATAACTAATTGTATAGTATATGTGTTTTCTTGCATGCAGCACTCAAGGTTGTGTTGAAGGTAAAACCTGAAAGAGAGAGGAAGGACAGGCCTTGTTTTAAGTCTGACTCTCAAACTGAAATGAGACAAATGAGGACAGGAGGCTGGAAATCATTGTCATTTATTTTCTCGTGTTTTCTTTCTGCCTTTATTGGATGGCAGATCCAATTAATCCCTGGAGAGATGGTACGAGAGAAGCTGCAGCCGACACAGAGATGAAGCTTGTTTTACGTCAGATCACGGGAAACTCAAACATTTGTCTCCTGAGCTCTCGTCATCTTCTCTGGTGTGAAACTGCTTCTCTCGTGTTCTTCTGCAGAGTCGGTTTCATCCCAGCTGACAGGATCTGTTTCGACAGACGAAGGCTTTTAAACGCTGCTGAAAAATGACTTGGCACGGCAAGTGTTTGCTGTTTGTTTTCAATTCCCATAAGTCCCTTCAGGTAAGAGTCCTTCCTCCAGTCGGCGTGGAGAGACGCTCAAGACTTCTGCGCGTGATGTACAACTCAATTTGAAGTGTTTTCAACATAAATAAAAAGTAGTTTTGAGCTTTCCTTCAAATCGTAGTCACTTTACTTAGAATTAGATGATAGCTGTTAAGGAAACTTATTTTTTTGGTTTGCCTCTATTTAAAAAGTACAGTCAAGGACATTTTTATACCTCTAAGTAATAAATACACATAGAGTTTAATTTAATTTAATTTAATTTAATTTAATTTAATTTAATTTAATTTAATTTAATTTAATTTAATTTTTCACAATGTACAGTTACTTTATAAATGCTTGGCAATGAATACAAATTCTTTTCGCCCTCAGATTTGAGTGATTGAATATATGTAGCATGTTATTTATTATTTAAAAATACTTCCCTGAGTTCATTTTTATTTTAATTTATTTTATTTTCACAAGGCACAGTTACTTTCTAAATGGTTGGCAATGAATAACAATTATTTCGTCCTCAGATTTGAGTGATTTTATAGGTGTAGCATGAATATTATTATTTTATTCCAGTTTAGAACAGCGATAATAAATTCTGTGATGTGTTTTTTTTGGGGGGGGGGGATTTTGTGTGGGGGGGGTAGATTAGTTTACATAAATAATAATACAAAATTATATTAAATTATACTGTCTTTTAAACACTTTTAAAAGGCATTGCAAGCAGCATAATTAAAAAAAAATATATAAAAAAATGTTTCTGTGAGTTGTATTGATTTTTCTGTAGTTAAATCAAGGCTGTGATGTCAGGGTCTTCCTCACTGGGACTGAACTTGTCTCTCTGTTTCTTAAAGAAACCCAGCAGCCTCTGCTTCTCCGAGCTCATGGCTAGTTTTACTGTTCGTATAAACAGCTTTTGTCGTTTCACTGGAGTTTGTGGACAGAAAGACATGAAGGCAGTGAAGAATTGACATGAGTGTAGGATAATACTAGCTCACTGATATGGAGATTGTGGAGGCAATGGTTGGCAATAAATAAAAAAATATTTTGTCCTCAGATTTGGTTGATTGTATAGGTGTAGCATGTTATTTGTATTTTTTTTATTTTTTTTATTTAAAAATAATTCCCTGAGTTACGTTTAATTTAATTTAATTTAATTTAATTTAATTTAATTTAATTTAATTTAATTTAATTTAATTTAATTTAATTTAATTTAATTTAATTGCACAGTGACTTTTAAATGGTTGGCAATAAATAAAAAAAATTGTCCTCATATTTGAGTGATTGTATAGCATGTTATTTATTATTTTTATTTAAAAATAATTCCCTGAGTGATGATTAGTTTAATTTAACTTAACTTAACTTAACTTAACTTAACTTAACTTAACTTAACATTTGATTAGAAATATATGTCATTCTGTAAACCATGCTTTAAAATAATGAATGTTTTGCAATATTCATTTCATCACAATGCACATATATTTTTGAAGATTCTCAATGAAGAAAGATACTTTTTCTATTAAAATCTTTTATGGGGTCTTTTATTAATTTAATGCATTGATGAATCTGATGCATCTAAAATATGCATAGGTCTATACTTTTAAAACAGTTAGACTATACATTTTCTTTCTTTCTTTGATGAAATCTGCTATGAAGAAGTAATTTTTAAGACGGGCATGAATACAACATAAGTTGATTTCTTTGACATTGACAATGTGAGCAATTCCATCAGTTTCATTTAGACGCTGATTGTGTGATGGGCCTGAATCGCTCGTGGGTTAAAGAGCAGACAAATTATTTTTGCCGACCTTGAAAATGGAAAGGAAAGGCTAAGTGTCTGTGGAGTTTGTAGTGCAGCTGAGGACCAGCACATTCAGTAAGGGTCCAGCTCTAAAGCAGCAGCTTTATAAAGACAGCATGAGCGCTTTCCATGCTAAACGCCGCCTTCGCTCGCTCGGCCTGTTCACCCCAAGGCCTGGCAGTGCAGCCTCTGTATTTGTAGTAAGATCAGAACAAAACTCCCACTGTTCAGAGAGAGTATGCTGCTGAATATTGATTATTCAACAGATTTAGATCAATGGGACAGAATCGGGTGTGAAGGGGATCGCTGGAGAGCCAGGCAAATGTATAATAATGAACACCTGCAAAAAAACTGCAAGTATTTCTTTACAGTTCACATTTAGATAGATAGATGGATACATATGTTTGTGTAAGAAACTGGAATTATATCTTAATTAAGTATATTTTACATGTAAGTTGACCACATTTATGTTTAAATTGTTATAATAGTAATAAATGCAAAAATGAAGTTTAAAAAAAAAACGCAATAATATGTTAGAAAAATATCTTTGTTATTATTTCGCCTTGTTAATAATAGTCAGAGTAGCTAAGCAATGCCCTTACAACACTGGAATTGAGTTTTTCTTTAGCTTATCGTTTATAATTTAGAGTTTAATCATGATTACAATTAAGACCATAATATCAATAATGATTAAATGCATAGTCGTAAAAAATAAAATATCTCTGGCAACATTTTAAATCAATGTGGCAGAAGCAGGTGTGAAGGGGATCACTGGAGAGCCAGGCAAATGTAACTACCAATAATTTCATTAAGTTACTTATTGAGTATTTTTCCAGCATCATTTTTTCCTTCCTAAATAAGTATTTATTTAAGAAACTTGACTTATGTCTTAAATTAATTATAATTTATACATAAATTGATATTTAAAGATATATAATAGTAATGAAAGTAATTAAGTACATTTTAATTAAAGAAAAACATAACATGTTAGAAAAGTAGTCTTGCTGTTATTTTGAGAGTTGCTATTTAGAGAGAAAATGCCAAGCAACTACAAAGCAATGCATTTGAAAATACATGCAATGCAATTTGAACAGCTTAGCAACACTCTGGCAAAAATGTTTTAGTTTATTTAAACACGTAAATAGACGAATCTATTGATGCATACATTTAAAATGATATAACAGCAATGCATGTTGCATTTATTAGAGAGTTGTTAGGCCCACTTTCCTTCCTTTTGCAAAAACAAAATCATACTAACACTGATGTCTTTTATTGAATATGCAAACCCTGTATATTTTTCCATGTTTATAGTACCAAATGCATTTCTCTCTTAATTTTTCTAGTCACAGACTTGATTTGGCATGCTTCTCTAACCTGGGCCAGGCTGGGCTTAACTCTGTCTAGCTCTGGTCTCGGCGGATTGTTGTTGGAATCAGGAGGGTCTCGTGGTAAACACACGGCTCTCAGCGTGTCCCAGCACTGTGCTTTGAAGCTCTGCTGTGTGATGGCTGGCAGCACTACACACAGCCACCAGACAGGAGTTTATACTAAACATGTTTTCCTGCGTAAAATCACTTTGTAGTAGTTGCTGCTGGTTCCCTTGAGTCTGTGCATTCGAGAGCAAATGCTAATGGAAAGTAAGCGATGCAGTAAGGTGGTTATGCTTCAGATAAACATGGATGGTACAAAAAGCATGTTTAAGAGATGTTGCATGTAAACATAATCTTAACTTATGTAATTTTATGTCTCTGATGGTCAAGTATTTAAGTTTTTAAAATGATTAAGTCTCCTGAAATATAAAGCAAAAAAAGAGAAAAAAATGCATTTCTCTCTCAAGTCTCATGTAAATGTCCCCTGATACATAAGTGAACACATGCAACAAATCAGAATCCGATGTCATCACTATTAACACATCACATTGCTCACGTAAAGTGATATAAAACAACACTACACACAAAATACAACAAATTTAAAGATAAATTACGCCCTCTTAGACCATACAAACCGTTAGTGTTGCTCTGCATCCATGTTAGTTCAAATCCATAATACAACGGTCCCGCGTTCAACGCAACCTGGTCATGTGACCTGATACGCTTTAACAGTAACTCTTTCTTAAAGAACCCTTAACTTTAAATATTCTTTGACGATTACATCTATACCTAGTAATGGGAAAAGTTTCAGAGGCAATGCAATTTTAAACTTGCATAATTTTGAGACAACTTTTCTAAGTGTCACAATATATAGGCTGTATAGCTATTTTTCATTACTGTCTTGTTAAAATGCACACATATAAAATGTTTTGATGTGAGTATTTATTGCATTATTAAAAAACAAAATTATGCATGTGCTGTAAATTCAAAACAATCACTTAGTATATCAAAAAATAATGGCACAATTTTGCAATCCTCAATTGTTATAATTTTGTTGTTGTTGTTTTCAAATTGTACTTCAATTGAAGTTTTACAACATTTTTTAAAAATTATTATATCCAGATTTAACATCATCCTAAAAATCCTAACTTGCCATAGCACTTCCATATCATTGCTCTTTTGTAGATTTTGATTGATCTTTTGTAAGTCGCTTTGAATAAAAGTGTCAGCTAAATGACTATATATATATATATATATATATAAACATTAATATCACTGCCTCGGTTTCAAGCAACACACTTGAATTCATCAAGAACATCTTAGCAACACCCTGGCAATCATAGAATTGTGGCACCAGGTTTTGGATTTAATTTAGCTTATTATTTACAAAATTTAAATATAAAGTTACAGTTATAACAAATTAAGACCACCATAATGACAATAATTAAATGCATTGTTGCAATAAATAAAAATCTAATTGCATCTGCAATTTTAAATCAATGGTGTATAAATGGGTGTGAAGGGGACCCCTGGAGAGCAAGGCGAACATAACTACCAATAATGGCTTGCAAAACTGATTTTCCTAATAAATTTAATTTAATTTACATTTAATTGTTAAAATCCTTAAGATAAGACACATTCATGTAAGAATCTTCCATTTAAAAAACACATACTGATATCTTGCTTTTATTTAGGGATGTGAAACATTACACAATGTAAACTTAAATGTGTATAAAATCTCGAGCAGGTAGAGGTGAGTTCAGATGTGTGCAATAAATGATTTGCATTAAAAAAGGACTGCGAGCACCATGACAGCTGGAAAATAAAACACTTATTACTCCGACACGTTTCTTACTGATATTTGTCACACAAAACTACAGGATGTTCACAGTGTCGGCGGACATGCTCCCATAAAACCGCTGTTCTCCAGAGGAGTGAGAGAATCTGGAAAAACGTTTCTCAGAACATCTGTAAAACATCAAGTTACAGACGTGCTCCTCAGGAGTGTGTGTTTGTTCAGTGGCCTTAATTGAAGAAAGGAAGTATTTTCAGAGGGAAGAGTGAAGCTTAATTGAACTGTTTCACCTTGTGAAAGAAAAGCATACGGCTGGGATTGACAGCGGAGGGTCAGGGATGCTGTGAGAAGTGGATGGAAAGAAGGTATACTTTATTAAAACATTTCCTCTCATTCCTTCTTACCCAGGTGGCTTTCACTGAATAGTGGTGAACTAAGGCCAGATTCTACACAAGGGCACAGTGTAGACGTCGATGCTTTGCTAGGAATTGCAAGCATGCAGCCTCGTTGGGATACAGTGGGTTACATTAACCTGTAAGTATACCATAGTCTTTTATTCTTTCTGTGGCTGTGTTTAAAATATAGTATTAGCTTGCGTAATGCATACTGTGTACATACTGCTACCTACTTAAAAAGAACAACTTGTGAAACATGCATGAAGCTAAACATCAAACTGTATGTGCTACTTTACGTCACCTTGATGTGTTGCATGCTTGTCCTTAATTTTTTAGGAAATTAGCATCCTATTTTTTTTATTATGGAGTTTCATGTAATGTTAACAATGTTTGGTATATATATGATTGACAGTAAGGACTGGTGCTACTGGTGGAATTGTGTCCACCAGACTGCTAAACTCTTTGGCTCTTTCAGTGGTTTGAATTGGGTTATACTTAAAAAATAAATAAAAATCCTTAGACTGTGAACGGCAAAATAATCAAGAAGTATCAAGGCATTCACTGTCTCTATAATCTTTCCCTGAATCCCCCTCTCTCTCACTCTGCACATTGAGTTTCTCTGAAATATGAAATAAGCACTTTAAATAATCTGTATTAATTATGCAGCCATCAATTGTATGTCCCAATGATCACAGTCCTACTACTGATGACCTTATAAATCATAAAAGCTCATGTATTGTTCTAAGAGTATAGCTAGCATGTTTAGTTTTGCTTATAGCTTAAACTTTACCTGAAGGTTCCTGCTCTGACTCAAAAGCTGAACTGTCCACCCCTTTTGTTTTAAATTTATTTATAGATTTTATCTATTCTAAGTCGCTTTGAATGAAAGCGTCCGTCTGCCAAATTATTATACAGTTAAACTTTTTCAAAGTTCAGTTTGTTTCATGGTTTTAGAGTCACAGTTTCAGTACCGTTGTATGTGCTAAGTTTATGGAACTATACTTTCAAAAAATATATATATTATCATATTATTAAAAATATTCTAACTACAAGCAACAGCACAAATAAATACAACAGAGTAAAGATACAAATTAAATAAACTGATTTCAAGTTTTTTTTTTAGGTAGGTCTTGCTTTAGATTTTAATTACAGAATTAAAAAAAAGTAATCAAATGTAAAACAGTATTGCATTTTGGACTATAAATTATATGCAAAATGTCTCAGTTCACATATCACATTACTTTAATCTCCGATCTCTGTGTGCAAGTGTTTTGTTTGCATTTATTTCACTGCAGCAGCACATTCAACTTTAATTGTAATTAAACTGACTGGAACTACCTGTGAATCAAATTATTTTAATGCACACCTTTTAGCAGATCAGAATCAGATATTCAGACAAACCATGGTATAAATAGATTTATTACAGTAACCGTTCAACAAACCAAGCAACTAATGGTTGTGTTAAGGAAAAAAAGAACATACTTTTTGTGTTTGTGTCAATTTGCTGAAGTAAACTGTTCAGAACTTGAAGAGCAGTCTCTAGATTAAGATGAAGGTCCTTCCCAAACCGCATCTTCACTTCATGCAGCAGCTACCGAAAAAAAGAAATAAAGAAAATTGAAAGAAAAATTCATTAAAGCTATTTTGATTGTTTTTATTCATAAAAAAAAAAAAAAAAAAAAAAAAAAATTGAAACTGCAGTGGAAATACTAAACTCAAAGGAAACAACACTAAAAACAAATACTCACAAGTTGTGGAACCTGAAGAAATAGGAACATGTCCATGACCTCTCATGTTGATTTTGTCATTAAATCAACTCTTTTAAAAAGAGCGCATCTCATTAGATTTTTGATATGTTGGTGTAGTCAGGTTGTCTTTTATGTAGTTCAGCATTTATCACAGTAATGTGCTCCTGAAAACTTAATTGATCTACTGTACTCCAGTATTTTCCAGGTTTAATATAATCTGAAAAAAGTAGTAAATAACAAAATTCCTATTGTATATCTCGTATGTCTCATACTGCAGATTGTATGGCTGTTCTATTCTGTTCTGTAGGGCTGTTGTTCATTATCATTTGAGTGTGTGGTCAAAAACTAGCTTAGAGCACTATCTGCAGTTAAAAACTAGTGGGATCGCGAATCATTTGAATCATTTCTGGAGTTCGTAGCGTGATCGCAAATCATTTGAATCAGTTCTGGAAATCGGAGCGGGATCGCAATTCATTTGAGTCAGTTTGGGGATCGCAAATTATTTTAATCAGTTCTGAAGTTCGGAGCAGGATCGCGATTCATTTGAGTCAGTTCGGGAGTTCGTAGCGGGATTATGGCACACACAGTTACAATAATAAGAGGTATATTCTGGTCAGTATGACAAAAATAGCATGTTCACTAATAAGTCACTGTGAACAGAAAAACGTCTCGGTTAAGAATGGTGAATATCACTTCTTTTCTTTCTTTCTGTCTTTCTTATATTGCATGTTATTTAGATTTTTATATATATTTTTTTTATTTAACCTATTTATTTTTTGTCATACATTTCTTTGTATTTTCAGTTCATTTATTCTTAATTTTTTCATGTCATTTGTTATAGACAGTTTAAACGGCAACAACATAAACAAACGTTACTGCTCATGAGCGCTTTTGTGGACCTAACTTAACTTCCGGTAGACTTCCAAATATAATCAATAACAACAACCAAGTCCCTCTAGAGTAGATATTTTTTGATAACAAACAAAATGTTTGCTGCGTGGATCAGGCGGACTTAATAAAAATGCAAATTCATTATTTGCCAACAGGAGATGTTTTAAAACATAGACATAAAGCGCGATAAATAGCGGTTTCCCCAGTAACAGCTGTAAACAAAGCAGAGCTGGTACGCTCACACTCTGCTTTATCAGACATATAACATTCAAGTCTTTCTTTCAGAAATACAGCGATATAAAAACACCTGTGCCTCGCTTTGATATTTAAACATATAAATGTAAGGAATTATTATTATTAAACGTGCAGTAGCCTACTTAACGTTACTCAATGAAGCCTTTTGGAAAAAAGATCAGTTTTAAAATTGTGGCGAGTCTCCAAAAATAAATAAATGTATGGGAACACATCCCGCAGCACAACCACCTGAGCCCAACTTCAGTCTACTCATCACATTGACTTTAACTGTGTTTGTAGATGGCACTGCAGCCAGACTGATATACACAACACAGACCGGAAGTTAACTTAGGTCCAGGTGCGTGCGCCCGATGAAACCGTCTATAGTAATTTTTTTGTTTGAACAGCATTTCATTCTTTTTTTGTTTGTTTATTTTTATTTTATTCTTTCTTTCTTTCTTTCTTTCTTTCTTTCTTTCTTTCTTTCTTTCTTTCAGCTCTCTCTCTCTCCCTCTACCTCTCCGTCTCTCTCTCTCTCTCTCTCTCTCTCTCTCTGCCTCTCTCTCTCTCTCTCTCTCTCTCCCTCTGCCTCTCCGTCTCTCTCAAATTCAAATTCAAATGAGCTTTATTGGCATGACTTTCACAGAATTGCCAAAGCATTGTACATTACATGAATAAGGAATAAACAATTATATAATACATAAAACAAAAACAGATTCGTAAAATAATTAAGTATATGTATACTTTCTCCTTTTTTATGTATACTTTCCGTCTCTCTCTCTCTCCCTCTGCCTCTCTCTCTCTCTCTCTCTACCTCTCCGTCTCTCTCTCTCTCTGCCTCTCCGTCTCTCTCTCTCTCTGTCTCTCCGTCTCTCTGTCTCTCTCTCTCTGTCTCTCTCTCTCTCTCCCTCCCTCTCCCTCTCTCTCTCTCTCGGTGTAGATAAGGTATGTCTGATGGCCTGAGGGCCCCGTCTGGTCCCTGTCGTGGCTGATAAAGGCTCCGTTAGGCTCCGGGGCGTCCACAGATTTCACACACAGAACTTCTCTCATTCAGCACAGATTCCAGCACTATTCCCACGTCCAGGCCGCACAGCGCCGGGGAAGAGAGAGATTACGGCCGTGTGGGAATCCAAGCGATGTTACAGTTAATTTCCAGACAGGTGAAAATGGGTTTACGTTCAGAAAGAGACAGAAAACAATCGACTTCTTCAGCTCCTCTTGTGTGAGGCGGCTTCATTAGAGACGTAAGCCTTCATGAAATGCTAATTCACAGCGTCTCTCTGTAATTTGTTTCTTAGAATCAAGATCCTTTCTGAATATCTGGGAAGCCTGTAAATATTTGAGCAAAAGGATGTGTTTGAAATACTTAAAGTGCACAAATCCGGTCTGCTCAAGAAGATCTGATTGAAAATGTACTCGGTTTAATTCGTTTCTGTTTGCAAGGAGCATTTGCTCAAGAGGAAAACGCTGTGTAGCCGATTATAAATTCAAACGAAGCCGAAGGACAAACATTTCATCTTGCGTTCGTCTCTGTTTAAAGTGGGTGTCAGGATCAACTCGTGTCACTTCAGGACATCTTGTGATTTTATTTTCTTTTGTAGCTGACATTGTTAGTCTCTACAGAAAGACGCAGTGTTTACTCTGAAACTCAAACAGAATGACTAGATTTCTGCAGTAAATGTGAGTGGGTGTTCTCTGGTTGTTTGGGCATTCATATGGTGCTGCTAAAAAAAGTTATTCAACAAAGATGCATTAGAGTAAGACATTTGCAATGTTGCAAAATATTTATGTTTCAAATAAATGCTGTTCTTTGGAAACTTCTATTCATCAAAGAATCCTGGAAAAAAAATATATTACAGTTTCCAAATAAATAAATAAATAAAAAAGCAGTTAATGAGCCATTATTAATAAATGATGATCTGATGATAATTATACAGTATATATAATTAGCAGCATATTAGAATAATTTCTGAAGGATCATGTGACACTGAAGACCAGATCAGGAATAACATTTTAATATATATTCACATTAAAAAAAAAGAAAAAAAAAGATATTTTATATTGCAATAATATTTCAAATTATTACTGTTCTCCTGAATGTTTAATCAAATGTGGCTTATTTAAAAAATACAAATAAATAAATACAAATATAAAATAAATCTGGCATCTTGCATCTGAATGTGATAAACTAGAATGCATTAAATTATTCTTAAAGCGAATGAGTCATTTTCATCTAGCAAACTCAACCTGAGCTCAGCGGAGAAGAAGACAGTGACTGTCCGAGAGTCAAGGGTCAGAGTCAGAGCTGTCTGACCTGATCAAAACAACCTGAGAGGTCAAGCTTTAACATGAGAAAGAAAGAGAGAAATGCCACGGTCAACTTATGACTTAAACTTAAATCATTCTTATATCGGTGAGAGAGCTTGGTGCAAACGCTGAAGCCGTTTTGGATTCTGTTTTATACTTTTATATTGTCTCTACTCTAAAAGGAATAAATAATACACCCGAGCGCATGAAAAAAGAATGAGGAAATTCTTGTGAAACTCAAGTGCAATCTCCCATCCGCTGACTC
This sequence comes from Carassius auratus, assembly GCF_003368295.1. Taxonomy (NCBI): domain Eukaryota; kingdom Metazoa; phylum Chordata; class Actinopteri; order Cypriniformes; family Cyprinidae; genus Carassius; species Carassius auratus. Next base: position 35,724 of record NW_020523827.1, on the reverse strand, counting down.
TTTGACCATGCAGCACATCAACACATGTTCGCCTGCGACACACACTCAGATCTCATAGGCTTTCACGCGTTTTTCAGGACAGCAAATGGATGTGAAAATGGATGGTTGCATCGTCTGTGAAACGCTCTCCTTCCATGTCATCCATGCAGATTGTGCGGTTTGTTCTTGTCAAAACTCTCAACCAAACCTGGAATTAAGAGGCGATCTTCAGAGCATCACTCTGCAAACCTTAAAAGCTGAAAGAGATGTTTAGACGAGTAAGACATAGCACACAAGCTTGGGGTGACAGCTCACTGGCAAACACAAAATCTGAGTTTTATAGCTTTTAGTACATTGCAAGAATTGATTTTCAATATAAGTATTCATATTAAAATATATTTTACACAGTTTGGGTTAGGGTTAGATTTTATTTATATTCTACCACAAAATTTCATGTTAAATTCAATGCATTTCTTTGTGAAGTTTACTAGCTATTTCTGAGTGAACATTGTTTCTACATCAATTTGGTTTCAGTGTAGTTTTGAGGCAGTTTAATCTGCTGTAATATTTTATGTTTTTAGAATACTTCACTTCTTTGGAATGGAATAAACCTTGGTAAAGCTTTTGGCGCATGCAGTGTGAACACACACACACACACACACACACACACACACACACACACACACACACACACACACACACACACACAACATGGATATGATTCAAAAAAGGTAAAATTGTATTCTTTGCTCTGCTTACAATGACAATAAAGCTATTCATGACTTATGGCTCTGAGATTTTTATGCAGTTTTAGAGTAAAAGATGTATTTGAAAATATAAATTTAATATAAAATGTAAAATTTTTATTTTTGTGCATTTTTATAATAGTAAACAAACTTCTGTAACTTTTTTTAAACACTTGGCATCGTTAAAAAGTTTCTTCTTTAAAAAAAAGTGAATAAAGTCCAAATCACTCCAAATTAATAACAGTTTAAGTTGGAAATTTCATTTTAAGATCCATGCTCAGAAAGTGGTTAACAGGTAATATATACCTCTTCCACTCATCTGTTTCAACTTCCTGTTTCAAAAGGAAATATGTAGGCAAACAGGCAAACTGAAGTTACATACGTTTAAACAAAACTAAATAGCAAGTTTGATGACTGTCAGTACAGAGCTGATGCACAGGTTGTAAATTAGGAATAGATAGTTTGAGCTGAAAGCAGAAAAAAAAAGATTTTTACTGTAAATTGTACACTGTTATTTCAAAGCAGCAAGGAAAATGTCATTTAGCATGAAAACGACCTCTAATTTACACTGAATGCATATGTAATGTATGTTTATTCACCGGAGACAAACAGATGGACGGCCCACACACATGCCGATTCTAGCCGATTATTATCAGTGCAGTAGCAGATCTTTCATAGTCTCACCTTGAGCACTTACACACAGTATAATGAAATTCTGTTGAGTTTTTGTGCTGGATGTGGCCAAAAGCACCCGTGCATCTCTGACAGAAACAATCAGGCACCATTGAGAGGCTGCCATCATAAAGCTCTACACAGACAGAAATCTATAAAAGGTTTTAATGTCATGGGCCGTGATTGCCACCACTTTCATCTCCATTTGGCCCAATCACAGCAGCACATGTGCCTGATGGACTTGACAGGCCGGGATGGGACAGTAAAAGACACACACACACACACACACACACACAACAGCTCGCTGGTAATTGCTGCTCACCCTTAGATGGTTATTTCTTATCAATACTAATTGCATTGGAGTGACAGAGATAATTGTTCTGTTCTCTGACTCATCCTGCATTTTCTGGCCACAATAATGGGAGGAAGTGAATGAGAACAGGTGGAAAAAGACCAATAGATGATGCTGCCAGGGGTTTCTATTATGCAAATCTAAAGGCAGATCAAATAAATGCTGCTTAGATCGGATGATTTCAGGCTTTTCGTGGTTAACTATTAGAACTATTTGTTATTGTAGTTGTTGTTAATTGAAATAAATCCGAAATAACAAAACTATAAGTGCATGGAAATGAAATGCAATGAAAATGTTGCTTTGGCAGCTACGTGGAGAAACAGACAAGTGAACCATTAAAATGCTAAAAAAAAAATAAACTGGAAAATTAGAATAAATACTAAAACTAAAATTGAAATAAAAAAATACAGCTAAACAGTAACACAAATATTTATAAAAATAAAATAAAAGTGACAAAGCATGCAAAAATGTACTGAATAAAAAAATGTAACTTTAAATACATAAAATAAATAATTTAAACATAATAATAAAATTGGCAAAAGCACACAATTTTTGGTTTATTCTAAAAATTTTAACTGATAAAATAAATAATTAAAGCTAAATAGTAACCTAAAGAAACTTATTATAACTTATACATTTACTAAAAGTAAAAAATTTAACTATAACTAAATAAAATAAATAATTAAACCTAAATAGGAATATACAGTTCCATAAAAAGGTTTTTGCCCCCCTCCTCTTAAATTTGCATATTTGTCACACTTAAAAGATTCTAATCATCAAACTAATTTTAATATTACACAAAAATAACCAGAGTAAATACAATATGCAGCTTTGAGATAATGATTTCATTTATTAAGGGAAAAAAGCTGTCCAAACCTTCCTGGCCCTACGTGAAAAAGTAATTGCCCCCTAAATCTTCTAAAAAGTTGTGCCTTCCTTTGCATCAACAACTGCAATCAAGCGTTTGTGATAACTGGCAACGAGTCTTTCACATCGCTGTGGAGGAATTTTGGCCCAGTCTTCTTTGCAGAATTGTCTTTAGGATTGTTTAAGATCATGCCACAGCATCTCAATCAGATTTAAGTCCGGATTTTCTGATCAAGTGCAGAAATATTTTCTTTTTGTTCTCACACAAAACACATCATGTAACTTCAGAAGGCTTTTATGTTTTTTTTTTTTTTTTGTCCTTTATGTAACTAAATAGACCTGTTCTCCCTTTGAACTGATATTATATGCAAAAGAGCTTTTCAAAAAGTCTCTTTTGCATTCAAAAGTGGAGTGACATCAGTTAGGGGAGTAAATAATAACAACAGCATTTGAACTTTTTTCTTTAACTTCGTTGTGTGTGAGTGTGTGTCCTAATGAAGATTGCATGTCTCTCTCTGATTGATGATCAAAGCGATGAATCGGCTGTCTGTGGACTTTAGAGGCAAGAAATTATTCAGTTCTACAAATGAGCCATGAGAGACATGCATGGATTTAAATATCAGTTGAAATATATGGGACTGAGACAGTGATATATCCCTCTTCACTCTTATCAAGCACCGAGTTGCTTTAACGGCTGTTTTGCACATGCATAAAACCAATTATTCTTTGCTTAGATGATACCTCGAATTAAATCATTAAAAGAATGCTGATTATACAAAGCAACATCCTTGAGCTTGTTTAATTGCTTTTTTGTTCTCCAAGTGCACGCAATTCATATGCCAAAACACATTTACAGATCTTTGAAGTGCATTTAGTACATGATTTTCCCACCTATGCCAATATATGTGCATTTTAGATTGAAGTCTGTATGATAGCAGGGTTTTAATCTGAGAAGATGACAGCGATGTACAGTATATATTCTCGGTTTGTCAATAGTTTAAGTTGATGTGTGTAATTACTAATAGTGAACTCAAGGTTTGCATCTGATCATTATTTAACAGTATGATTTGCCATTGCAAGCACCTAGCTGCTGAAAATTGAGCATGACATCATATGAATACATTGTATTATAAAATACATGAGACCCTGGACAACAAAACCAGTCATAAGGGTCAATTTTTCAAACCAAGCTAAATAAATCATCTTTCCATTGATGTGTGGTTTGTTAGGAGGACAATATTTGTCTGAGATACAACTATTTGTAAATCTGGAATCTGAGGGAGCAAACAATTTTAATATTGCGAAAATCATCTTTAAAGTTGTTCAAACAAAGTTTTGATATATAATTATGGTAGGAAATTTACAAAAAAATTCATGGAGCATGATCTATGCTTAATATCCTAATGATTTTTGGCATTAAAGAAAAATTATATATTTCTTTGCCTATTTCTACAGGACTGCTACTCACAAAAATGACCTTTAAAAAAAAATAAAAAATATAACCAACCCAAGTTTTTTGTGAAAAATTATGTACTATAATTCTGTGTCATTCTCTTACTTGTAGACCCCCAGACTTGTAGATCCCCGTAAACTATTTTTTTTAACTATGTGTGTCCCTCTCCCAATGGAATATCTATAGGAAAATGAGACGGAATTTAAAAATACAAATAATTGTTTTTACATTTTCAATTAAATTTCTATTTTATTAAAAATGTCAACAGCACCTGTCCTTTTTCAAAGAAGGAAAGCATGTCTTTCAGCCTTTCAGCATGTGTCCATTAGAGTGATGCCCATGCAGAGCAAGCACACAGTGGGACAAACCAAAAAACATAAGAGCAGTTTATGAAGGGAGGTACAATTAGCTGCAGAATATCACTCAAAGTCATGCATTAGGTTCGACTATTAAGTGTTACTTCTGGGTCTGTTTCTGTACTTCTTAGTTTTCAGACATTTACTGAATATATTTTTTTTGTAGATTCCTGCTGTTCTTGAGAGAGAGAGCACTTGTTACTAAAGCAATTTGTTTGGTACAGTGTATTAGTTGTTAGTAGTTTTAAGGTTGTAGAGCAATGGATTAGAATGCATTTGGATGTAAATGTCATGACAAATCACTCTGATATATATATTTACACATACATACACTATCTTATCATACTGGTCAAAAGTTGACAATATTTTCCTTTCACTTTAATTCTAATAAGAAAAAATGGGGTATCTTATTATTATATATATATTTATAAATTGTATTTAATATCTTTTTTAAGTATTTTCTGCTCACCAAGACTGCATTTATTTGATAAAAAATACAGTAAATATTATTACACTAAAATTACTGTTTTCTATGTTTATATTTTTATCATGCAATTCATTAAATTGGTAGAACCATTCACTTGATGGACTAGCGGTTGCTAAAAATGCAGGTTTGCATCACAGGAATAAGTTACATTTTGATATATATTCAAATATTACTGTTTTTGCTGTATTTTATAAAATAAATAGTGAAAATTTAAAAACAAATAAAAAAATTTGTATTGACCGGTAAAGTATATTATTGTATTATATAATTATAAAAAATAATTTTTATTATTCTTTTCATATCTATTAAAATGTATTTATATAATGTATTTGTATTTTATAATTATTAATAACAGTTTATTATATTGTAGAAACTGTCCAATTTTTGTTTCTTTTTTTATAAATATTCAGTTTTTAAGATTATTTGTTTTTGAATAGAAACCATGCACAAGATGTATACTTTCTGATTATTCTTCATGCATATCATTTTCCACCCCTATTGCTTAACTTGATACTTAGCATTTCGCACAGGACCCTCTTGTCTCCTCTCTCTTCAGAAAGCAATGATGCCGCATCACCTTGAGACTCTTTTACCATTTTACAGGTTCACCATTTGTCCTGCCATCCTTCGTTCATTTTCTCCAAGTCTGTAATCTCTCCTCCTTGCGGCTCTCTGGAGAGAGGTAAACAAGCAGGTTGAACTTTAGCATGCAAAGCGTGGCCTCTCTCTGATGTATATTCACCATGCCAGTTTAACCAATCAGTTCCAGCGGCCCGATAAGAGGTGCTGCATCAGTGTGTCGAATACGGTACATCCTCAAATGAATTTGTTATTCACTGATAACCCCCCTTAGGCTTGTTCTCCCTCACATCTACAGTGCAATATGAAAATATTAATTCGTTCTGCACCACTGACATCGTGCCTGTGCTATTTCTTTTTGAGTGGTTGAGTCGAATGTCACTACTTGCCTCTGAAGACCTGATACAAAATACTTTTGTCCTCTGATTGCTCTGTTATCCAATCGGAAACAAGAGCAAGGTTGCAGTAACTTATGCTTGCCGTAAACATGGCAAGTGAAAGCATCGTCAGGCTCAATAAATTTGTCAGTTCTGGGTTGATTAAGACTGCATATGGAGCATAACTTCCAGGCCAGACCATCTGCTGCGGGTTAGTGAGGTTTTTAAACCTTTATGCTTGTAAAAAGCCCTATGTTTGTAGAGTAAAACATTTTATTGCTTGGAGTTCTGAGTTATGTTTCATTTAAGCATCAACCTTGTGGAGTTTGTTTTGAAGAAGAAAAAAATAAAATAAGACACCAAATGAGTCACTTGTTGTCATTAAGTATTATATGTGGAAGGCTTGTCAAATTGTTTTGTTTTTGGAGACTTTAGTGAAGCACACTTGGGATCTCTAAGCTCTTTTGCCATTAGCTCTCCTTGTATTATCATTGGTGTATAGGAAGAACATTTGTAAATTTCATTTGTGTGTTTTCTGATCTAAAGGATGAAGAATGCATGCAACCTTCTTTTGTATCTCTATTCAGTCTAAGGAAACTATGAACATCTCAGCGTCATTAGTTTCTAGGCCAAAGAGGTCAAAACATCCACATATTTGTAGCAATGCATGAATAACAGTTTCAAGGTCCTTCTTAGAAAGCATCTTCATTAATCTATCAAAAGATATTAACAGAAGACTTAGAGGAAGCAAATATAAAGCGAAAAAGAAAAGGACCCAGTACGGAACCCTGTGGAACACCATAAGAGATCTGATCACGAGATGTCAAACATTTTCCTACAATAAAAGAAAAAGTTATTTTCTTTAGGTTAGAAGCAAATCACTTTAGCACAAGTCGCTGAAAACCAGCTACATGATCTAGTCTTTATAAAAAGACCTGTCGTGATCTTCTTGATATCAGTTTGCAGAAAATTTGGGACAGATAACAAATAATCGTTATTTGCTGTTTTCTGAATAGTTTTTACATAATAAAGATAATTTGTTTTTCTGTTAAAACGGTTTGCATAAAGTTCCGTTAATTCACACAAGTGACCTTTGAAATGTCAGATTGTAACTTTTCAGTGAACAAGTTAAGTAGTTTGAAAAGTTTATTTTGCTCCGCACATCTGAACAGTCATTGACTTTCAGCTGAAACTCTTGTGTTATTTGAGTTAAACACTGAATGTAGAGGTGAAGGACATCAGTGCACCAGTGTGACACAAAGAGGTTTAGCTGAAAATGCCTTTAGTGTGTAACTGAACTCCACATTCACATGAATAAAGTCGATAGCTGATCTGTCTTTTTGAAGTCTCACTTCTGAAACCTGAGAAAGACGTATGACCCACCGAGTCACATTTATATAAAAACGAAATAAATATCAAATTCAAGAAGAAAAATAGTACTTTCTTACCAATCAATTTCCAAGACATTTGTTGTGTAAAAAAAAAGAAACCTGCCTTTTTGTAGTAGCTAGAAAAATCTATATTCACACATTTACTTTCATACTAACATTTTTCAACTTTTGTTGAACTGGAAATTTTAAACGGAATCTTTTTCTTTTCTCATTATTTGACTGCCACACGTTAAGAAGTTTTATGTGAAATTACATTACATGTACAGGTAAATCAACCCTACCAGTTTCTTACATACCTATAGTTTTATAGATGTCTATGTGTGCAATACTTGTTTTTTCTTTCACCTGTTGTGGTTCTAGAATGAATGTGGTTTTCAGTAGTGTGTTTTGTGGATAACCGACAGAAGCTGATTTCATTGTAAAGCTGCATCCTCACCAATCGCTTTTGCAAATCAAGAATGCATGGGGTCCCTCAGACGGAAAAACTATAACAGATGAATAATTGAGAGCCTGATGCTGGAAAGAAAGTGCACATTAAACATCGGCCCACTGGAATCGACTGGCCCTGACGTGCTGTAAGCTACAGGCCTAATGTAAATAATGAGTTCTTTTCCCCAACACTCCGATAATGAGTCCTATAAAATGGGCAATGGCCTGCATGTGTATTTAAGACTGGCTATAAAATCAGTGTGAAAGAGGCATTGGGGGGCCTTCGTGCACCTCGCATGGGAAAATACATTAAACAGTGTTGGTGAAGATGCTTTGAAACTCTTGAGTTATTCATAATTTACAGCAATTAAGCTACAGACAAGCTACTCCTCAGAAAAAAAGTAATTACACTACAAAATACGAAGAATAAAGTAGCTGACATTATTAAAGCTTTATAAGGGTAACGTATCTTTTTTTTTTTTTGTAAGCTAATTTAATTTTTTATAATTGGAGAAGTATTAATCGTACAGAATCGAGATCTCAATTAGGCTGACAGCACTTAAGTGATATTTATACAGAAAGTTTCACTAAACATTTATAAAAGATGCTTTGATTTTAATTGTGTCCAAATAGTACACTTTTCAGGAGCAAAAATACAGAGCAAATTACATACTTTTTTAAAAATAATAATTGTTAATTTGTTTATTTTTTTTTTTTACTTTTGAGCGTTTTGAGAAACTGAATCCTTTTCAGGCTGAATTTACTATTTATTTATTTATCTATTTATTTATTTATTTATTTATTTATTTATTTATTTATCTATCTATTACTAAAGCTAAATGTTTTGTTTTCTGCACCTTCATTACAGACTTCTTCTCTGAGATAAAATAACTTTAATACATTCTATACTGCAAAATAATAATAATAATAAAAAAAAGCTAGACTATTCTCATGTTTCACATTTTTTAATTATTATTATTTTTTTATTATTAAATTAGTAGCTACTTCTTTGCTATTGAATTGAATGAGATGGGTACTTTTATTGTATGCATCAGTAAGCATATATAGCCAATGCATTTGCATGGATTTAGAGAGGTTTATTTAGAGTGTTTTTAGCTTAATTTAAACATTAATTGAAAATGTGATATTCTAACTTTCTCACTTAATTGGCAGCGGAGGTTTTTCATACAGACTGCCTTGGCTTTCTTGCTTATTCCAGACACACTTCTATAAATGAGAAGTGTAGAACTGCTTGTCAGCAATGCAAAGTCTATAGCTTTTATGAATCATAACATGGCGTCTCTTTGTATATTTATCAGACTCAAACACTGCGCTGTGTAAAATTGCATTTTTGGAGCTTGATAGAAGGGATCGCTTGCTTGTATCTCGAAAAAAATCCTCTTTATTGTTTCTTTATCTTCTTCAAAAAAGAAAAAGAAGAGCATACAGGTTTGAAATGACATAGTAAATGAGAGAATTATCATTTTTTGGGGGGAATTAACTTCTGTTTTAATGCATTCGTGGCTTCCACCAGAGCTTGACATGCATGACAGTGGAGGACAGTACTTTCAAAGTTTTTCCTCCGGAGAAAGTAGACCGTTCTTCCACGTGTCAGCAGAACTTTTAAGCAGGCAAATTGGCTCGGGCTTGCTCAGCTCGTTTACGCTCCGAACATTTGCATAAATCTCACCGTATCGACAAAAGAACGGTTTTGAATTTAAAGGCAGCATCACTCACCTCGTCTCATAAGCCGTCCAACCTTTCGTAGAAAGATCAAAAAAATAAGGCAATGCTAAAAATCGAAGAAGTCTGGTTAAAGAGCACGAGTGTGAGCCATCAGAGCGATGTCAAACCTTGTCAGATAGAAACAAAGCTGCGGCTCAGACCCATCTGCATTAGTTCAGATGTAAAAAATGTGCGACGGCGGAGGCTAATTAACGCCGAGGGTGAGAAGAAACGTCGCTCTGTCCGCCCGCACTTTTAAAAGGAGCTGTCAGCGGCCTTCAGATCGCCTTTCAATTACAACATTACGATAATTGAAAATAATTGTGAACATCATTATTGGAGAAACTCAATAATGGCGGGTGTAGGCTAATTGTTCTTTTGGTGGTGGAAAGGTCATCCTTCATCCTTACTTTATGCATTCACAGAGAAAGCAGTTATGAATAAGCCTACGTCAGATTACGGAGATTAAAGCGTTTTGGAAGGACGAGCTGTTGATTACGGCTATAGTCACTTCCAGTCACTTCTACGTGGATTAGAGACCAGACCAGACCAGTTTAGTGAGAGAGAAATGGGTTTTCTGCTTAGACGTGGTTTGGTGGCGACCTTGAGATTTTTCGACTCCGGGCTGCACATTTGCAGTTTTCAGAAAAAAACCTTTCTTTCTATCCCACTTCTGGATTTTTGAGCAGAAATATCAAAGAGTTGACTTCTGTCGCTGTATAACAGGCAGAAAAAACTCGCATTTATCTCATGCCCCACAAATCTTTATATGTTTTTTTACTCCCAACGTCTTTGATCTTCTTATTTGCATGAACAGAATGAGACGCAACAACCTTAAATAACCTCTAGACGAAACTTTTGTTGTCAGACGAGTGACTAGTCATGCAATCCCTCTAAAGGAATAATGCCACTCTGAAAGAGGTGCATCTCTTTGAATATTACACCGCTGTTGAAACGAGCGGCCTCGCGTATTAGAGTCTGGTGTCAAGCTGAGAGGAACATTAAGAGCAAATTCATTTTCGCACAGTGTCCTTCTGCAGCTATGCTTCAATAACAAGAGGACATTCATCCACACAAGTCTTTTTTAATAGGGTACATCTCATATGATTTCTAGGAATGGCTCTGCCTTTTTAACACTGAAATCAAAAGAGAAAAATAAAGAATGATATTTTGCATGAAAAAAATGTGACATGTCTGGTATCACTGCGATTTTGTTTTTCAGTAAGACATTATATCATGGTAAACCTATTTATTTCTAGCCCAGCCTTATGTCAGCAGTCTTTTTTTGTTGTTGTATCATAACACTAATATGAAGAATACACACACACACACACACACACACACACACACACACACACACACACACACACACACACACACACAAAGCATTTATCTATAAAAAAATAAAAATTAAATGAATAAATAAAAATGTGTATTTATTAAATTTTTTATTAATTTAATAATTTATTTACATTTTACAATCATTTCTCTGAATTATTTATTTGTTTTTATTAAAATACAATTTTCTATTAAAAAAATAAAATAAACAAACAAACTCATTCATCCATTACACTTTATGTTATACTTTAAGACATTCACTCCAGTGCTAGAAATATGTAGGATATTTATTATTATTATTATTATTATTATTTATTTATTTTAATTGGATTTCTTAGATTTTTGTTTTATTATTTTCATATACTTAAACATATTTTAAGTTTAAATTTGCTGGATTGCTAAGGAATTAATATCATAAAAAAAAAAAAAAAAAGAGAAAAGGCAGTTTACTAATTTTCTCCAGAATTTTTTTTATTTTTTTATGTCCAGTTCCTGCAGCAGCGCCCAAGCAGAAGGGGTTATTGATACAGTCATTAATGTAGAGGTGTGAGAGAGCTGTATATTTAAAGGCATTAATTGAGCATCTATCTCCAAGCAGTCTGATGGATGCTGTAGCCCCTGGCCACATCCAACACCATCCTGAATAATTCATCCGCTGCCTTTCCACATTATTTGCTGAAGGACCCAGTGCTACACCGGTTCTCCACCTCCTGTCTTGTTCACTAAGAGCTGAGCTAATCATTCAGCATTTCTGAGAAAAACAGGATTGTTGAATCAGTGACATTTCAAGTTTAATTAAAAAATGCATGTCATGTCTGCATGCTGTTATTATTGGGTTAATGTCACTACAGAGCGACCTGAACTCAAGCACACTTATACTGTCAGTGTTACTGTCAGTGTGCCTTATACAATCATTATTACATGTTTATTAGAATATGTATGTTCTGGATATTAGGGCTCAGATCCATTTAATATATGCAGATAATTTGACTTGCTGATTCATCAAATTATCAATATTTACTGCTAAACAAACAAATCAATAAATATAATGCATTTAATTTCACACCAAATTGCATGCATATTTATATTTTTTTTCTGAGAATATACTTTAATTACTGTTTGTTTCTGGCTCTTCTTTTGCTGTGGTTTAACTCTGCTCTCAGTGTTGCTTTTTATACAAACCAAGTGTCAAAACTGAAAATATATACATCTGTTTTTCTGTGGCAGATCTCCACAGACAGATAGAGATGTTACAAGGCCTTGAGGGTTAAACGTTTCATTGCTGTTTGAACATGATATCTCTGTCTGCATGATGTGCTGAGCGATTGTGTGATCTCTATTGTTATTAATTCAACTGTTGCATGTAAATTGTCCTGCTCTGACAGTTTGCAAGTTATGGCTGTAATACATCAGGACAGAAATGATTGAACGCTTCAGTTGCGTATGATATTACGTGCAACGGAGAGATGACTTCAGACGCCTCAGGTCCTGCTGCTGTGAGTCATGAACTGCTCAAATATAAACCAATTCTTTCATTAGATCACAAATGAGTTTAATATGTTTAATCTGCACACATTGCAGTCTCAGATGTGTTATTTTAGTTTCATTGAGATAATAGTTCAGTTTTATTCATATTTTGAATTAGTTTTTATTTTGTTGTATTCTTTGTAATTCTTTTAACATTTTTATTTTAATTAAAGTTTCACAAATTTTGTTGTGTGTCTGTAATTTTTATTAGTTTTTTATTAATTTGTTTTGATTTATTTTGATTTAATTTTTACTTTTAGTAATTTATCAAGTTAACTAAATTAAAATAAGTAAAAAAAAAAAATGTTGGAAATGCAATCAAAATAATACAAAATAATATATAATTCTGTAAAAAATATGAGGCCAGAAATTAAACAAAGAAGTTAATAAAAATAAATAAAAATAAATTGAAGAAATTGTATTCACCAAAACGCATTCAATTGATCAAAAGAGGCAGTAAAAACATAAAAAATGTTTCAAAAGATTTCTATATCAAATAAATGCTTTTCATTTGAACTTTCTGGAGAGACAAATATTACATTTTACACAAAAAGGAAAAAAAAAAAAAAATGCATTATAAAAGTAGATTTACTGCTTTTTAATGCAGCTTAAAATTCATTCTCTCAAGAATAACTGTAACCAGAAATATAATACATTATAATACTTATCTATTCATTGATTCGCCTTTAGAAACCACAATGCATTAACACATGACAAACTAACGTTCAAATATTATAATCTAATTAATTTTGCTTACAAATATTTATGAAAACATAGAATGCATTACGATGTACATTAATGCTCATTATTAATAATATAGCTTTATATTGCATTATATCTAAAGGCTTTAAGGTAATATGACCAAACTGTTTCTATAACAGTGAAGCAGCATATTAATATTATTTCCAAAAGATCACGTGACACTGAAGACTGGAGTAACAATGCTGGAAATTCAGCTTTGATTTAGCAATAAATTAAATTTTACAATAATATATTCACATAGAAAACAGCTACCGTTTTTTCCGCACTATAAGTTACACTTTTTTTCATAGTTTGGCTGGTCCTGCAACTTATAGTCAGGTGCGACTTATTTATCAAAATTAATTTGACATGAACCGAGAGAAATGAACCAAGAGAAAACATTACCGTCTCCAGCCACCAGAGGGCGCTGTATGCTGCTCAGTTCTCCTGTAGTCTACACTGAAGACATAGAGCGCCCTCTCGTGGCTGGAGACGGTAATGTTTTCTCTTGGTTCTTGGTTCTAAATAAATGTGACTTATAGTCCAGTGCGACTTATATACGTTTTTTTCCTCATCATGACGTATTTTTGGACTGATGCGACTTATACTCAGATGCGACTTATAGTCCGAAAAATACGGTATTTGGTTTCTTCATGACATTTTAATATTTTGTGTATTTAAAAGGAGTTTGATCTTGGCAGTTAGCCATGCATGTTGCTCAAATATTAAATTAAATGCAGATTTTGGCTTGTAAGACAAACAGTGACGGCCACAGAGACAGAATAAAGCAGCTGTGGTTTATGAGAGCTGCCAGTACGCGAGAATAATGGTTGTTCCTCTGAACTGAATTGCAGTATTTGGAGGCAGCGTGAAGACCCACTTCAGCCCACTTGCACACTGCGTGTGTTTGTTTGGGGATATATTACGAGAAGAGGAAATCAAAGCAGACGAGAGAGGTGTTCCTGTATTTGTCTTTGTCCTGCTGTGCTGTATAAGGCAGTTTTCTCTCCGGACTAAATGAAGACAAAGATTCATTCAGTCTGTCAACAATCAGAGCATTCACTCTCACTGTGCGCTCTAACTAGTGCACTTCAATTCATCACTCAACATATTCCCCTATAGAGAGCGCAGTGGTTGGCTCTGGGGGAAAAATTCACATTCATTCTCCATAGAGAAATTGATTTTTAATGATAACATATAAACCTTTCAAAAACAGAACTACCGTGAGGTTCAGATCCTCTCAACTTCATTTGAGAAAAATCATGTTTAATACTGAATCTGAATTCTCACAGAAGAAGTGCCCAGAAGATCCAAAATCAAAACTATTTTATATATGCATATATGGTATCTAAATATTTTTCAGTGTCTTGATGCATAAACTAGTGTAGGCTAGCTAGTGTTATTATGCTGTCATTTTAATTTACGTAATTTGCAATGCTTTATGTAATTACATTTTATTTCCTTATTAAATGCATGAATGATTGTCCATTTGATCTTTCATAAGTTTTCATTATAAAGGGTTTTGACGCAGGTTTCATAATTGTTTATTAAATTCAAAGTTTATGTTATTAAATGGTATATTATTTCTGAACTGCAGTTGAGTTATGGCTCTGAACTCTGCATTGGATAGTCATGGAAAAATAGTTTAAATTAAATAAAATAAAATAAAATAAAATAAAATTAAATTAAATTAAATTAAATTAAATTAAATTAAATTAAATTAAATTAAATTAAATTAAATTAAATTAAATTAAATTAAACGTATGTGCATCAAGGTTGAAATCTTTTTAACTTAATTTATATTTAAAAACGTGTTTAATACTGTACTTTAATACTGTAATTGAATTCTCTCTCTTTTTAATGATTTAGAATTTGTGATATTTTGTTTAATTTACAATGTTATTTTATTTTAAATTAAATCAAGGTATTTTTTATTAAATTTAATACTATAGTTGCATTCTCACTGATTTGGTATTTAATTTAATTTAATTTAATTTAATTTAATTTAATTTAATTTAATTTAATTTCATTTCATTTCATTTCATTTCATTTCATTTTAAATGCATGTATAATATGCATGTTGGCAAGTGTCTGGGAACTCCACAACATAAACCTCCAGGTAATGGCCATCATTAACAATACCCGACAAAGGCAAACTGGAAGAACAGGAACTTAAATACACAGACCAACTGAGGACAGTTAACAAGATGCAGCTGAATATAATGACAAAATCAAATCAGTAAACATGACAACAGGAAAAAGTAGGAACTAGTTTTCTCCGTGTAAACGTGTGATTTGTCCTCCTGTACTGTGTTGGGGTGCAGCTGGAGTGGGAGCATGATAAATACTATTTTACGAATTACAGTTAGCGATGGCAACTTACAGGAGAAAACGCAGCCTCCGATCATTTATCAAAGATAATGGGTCATAGTTTACTTCCTGACACGCCACATACATCATGAAGTCTGACCCCTGCTGCTGAAATAGATTATGTGATGTCAAACGCTTCTTCAGAGGCCAGCGTACAGCGTGCCCTATGTTTCAGTTCAGTCTGTATGGATTTTAAAGGGAACACCATAATGCATAAAGCAATTTCATATGTATGTATAAGTATGCAAACCAAAATACATCGAACTAGATTGCACTCAGAGCATTTGTCAGTCATTGCATTGCATGCTCAGCATTGGCACAAGAGACACTATAGCCACTTGATTAATGTCTTCAACTATACATGTGAAGAAAAGCAGTGTAGTTAAAGTTACTTATTAGTTTACTGAATGCATGCAACATTTGCACACTAGACTGCATGACTAGATGCTTCTGGTCTTAATGCTAATGTAATGGATTTCTGGTTGTGCTTTTCTTCATCCCAGGTGTCTATATCTGACACTCATCCTTCATCTTTATTCTAGATGAAGATTGCATGCTTAATTAATGTCTAATTAGCCTGTGGCTTGGCTCTGATGGCAGAGAGACAGACACAGAGAGATGACCTTTAACCCTGCAGGAGTCCCGCAGGTCATAATAACTTCTGCACACAAACATCTTCATTAATGACTGATGCTCATAACAGCACAAGGGGCATGGATTATTCAGCATTCATCATCCTGCTATCATGTTTTCCAATTTCACAAATCAATTTGGACGTATTACATCAACTGGCTCTCATGTTGAGCTCAGCTGGCAAAATCGTGATTCAATCAATCTAGTTTTTGAGGATATATTATACTCAAGTGTCGTTAGCTAAAACTAAAATATATTTTGAAATTTGATTTAAAATATAAATATTAGTTATCAAATAAACTGAACAAACAAACAAACAAATAAATAAATATTGGAAATGTTGCATTGGCAGTAGTACTATTACTAGAAAAAAACAGAGCAGTAACAATAAGTTATGCAAGTTAATTGTTACAGTTTTATTCATATTTGTTAAAATTAATACAAATACTTCTATTTTTTTATTTTTTAAAAAATTATTATTAATGAAGTTTACTAATGTTACCAAATGGAGCTTAATTGTAAAATGTAAAAAAAAAAAAAAATAAAAAAAAAAAAAATTATTAAATAAAAATGTATAAAAAAAAGGCAAAAGTGCAAAATAAATAATAAATAAATAAATACATTTAAAAAAACCTAAACTGAAAAAAAAAAATCAAAATATAAACTAAAATCATGTACATATGAAAATTGCACTGATAATCATTTACTTTTTATTGTGCCTGCTTGGTTACTTTTTCTTAATTCAGAGCTAGAGTGTAGGCAGGACCAACGTGATCTCATGAGAATACGTGTGTATTTTTACGTTAAATGTGGTTCTACCACACGTACATTTACTTACGTTTTCATGCACATAGAAACATACAATTTAAAGGCACCTACGTATTGGACAGTAATTTATGTCTAAATATGTACGTTTTGATTGTGAGATCAGGCTGGAATCACTGATATGTTGACAAGTGCTGCTCATGTCATTTCTGTATGCTGTGCACATTATACACGTTCTTTTTTAATTAAATACTCTCAAATAATAATAAAAATCTACATCAGGAATACTGCATCCCAGTGTCCTCGACATTCCATTTCCAGTGTAACAGTTTAAAGATTATTGGAGTACATTTCAGTTTTTGAAAATTCTACGAAATTTATGAAAATATATGAAAACGTCGATCTAAGAATGTTTAGTCCTTTTAAATCACAAACCAATGAAAAATGCATGATTTAATTTATTGATAATATTCTAAAAATATCTAAAAGATAATTTTTAAAAAGGACTTTGGTAAAATTAAAGTGCAACACAATGAGGTCAAGTTTAACTAAAAGTGTATTGCATAAATATGCACATACTGTTTTTAAATAATAAGATGCCTACTGTACACGCTGCACATTAATCTAGTATTCCACTTTGTTTATTCATAGTTTTCTCCTAATCACATTTTTTATTTTCTGCATGTGGACAGAAGAAATATTCCTGACACGTGCTGGAGCATCAATGTTTGATTCTGAATGCAGTGCATAATGTAACATCCAGCCGAGAGCTCGGCTTTATTTTCCTGTCTCCAGCAAATGATGGTAACTTGCACTTCACCGTTCCACACTCCCATTTTTTCCCTCGACATCATTGACATCTTCAATCATGGTGAAAGAGAGCTGTGACCGATGCAGTCACAGTGAAGTGACATTTCTTTTGAGTTTTGAACAGCATTGACTGCAGTGTTGATGCTTCAGCGGTGACAGAATACAGAGCCGCTGGGAAACGACAATTGACTCTAATAATTAGTTTGGTTATTGAGCATCACGGCAAAACAAAAACAACCTTAAATTACAGTTATTTTACATAATGTCTGTGATTTTCACAAACACTTAATTAAAAATACACCTCTTTTTTTTTACTGCTAAAGGGAGAGTTCATCAAAGAATGAAAAGCCTGTTATCATTTACTCAGACTCATGTTGTTCCAAATCTGTATGACTTTGTACTGTAACACAAAAGTAAATGTTCTTCAGAATAGCTTTTTTTTTTTTTCAATGAAAGCTTAAAGTGACCAGAAGCACTTTTTTTTTAACTCTCATTAAATGAATCAAACGAGCCAAGCTTGAGCAATGCATGTGCGGAATAGATTTCACACAAAGCTCTGTATGACTTGGAATAATGCACAGTCAGATCTGTTCTGGACATCAAAGAACTGCAATGCATCTGTAAATCAATGTTCTCCCACTCTCTAATCGTCAAGCTCCAAAAGCAATATTGATTTAAGCAGTGCCTCATGATTTTTCGTCAAATGATTATGAATGAATCTACAGAAATACATAGTAACTGGCAAACTATTAGCTTGTTACAAAAACAAACCAGTAAGCAGAATAAATTTCCTTCACAAAAATTATTGCGATGAAGAATTAAAGCAGTAAGGAGTGAAATGCGCTCTTGAGTTTGCCTTACTCTAATCTGTAAGTGGTTGCAGAGGTGTTTCAGATATTCTTGGTTGTTGCTAGGGTCTTTTGGGTGGTTTCTAGAGTTTCTATGGTGTTCTTGGGATTTTGTATTTATACTGTAAATGAAATTTGATAAAATATATAATAACTTTATATAATTATATATAAAATCATGAGTGAATGTTTATAATGTATTATAATATATACAGTATATATATATATATATATATATATATATATATATATATATATATATATATATACACACACACACAGTACAGACCAAAAGTTTGGAGACATTTCTATTTTTAATGTTTTTGAAAGAAGTTTCTTCTGCTCATCAAGCCTGCATTTATTTGAACAAAAATACAGAAAAAACAGTAATATTGTGAAATATTATTACAACTTAAAATAATAGTTTTCTATTTGAATATACTTTAAAATAATAATTTATTCCTGTGATGCAAAGCTGAATTTTCAGCATCATTCCTCCAGCCTTCAGTGTCACATGTAACATCAGTCGATCACATGATCATTTAGAAATCATTCTAATATTCTGATTTATTATGAGTGTTGGAAACAGTTCTGCTGTCTGATATATTTGATCAATAAAAGGTTCAAAAGAACTGCATTTATTAAAAAAAAAAAAAAAAATTCTAATAATATATATTCTAATAACATATTTTCTTTCCTATCACTTTTTATTAATTTAACACATCCTTGCTGAATAAAAGTATTGATTTTATTTTTTTTTTTAAAGAAAGAAAAAAAAAATACTGACCAGTAGTGTATATTGTTATTACAAAATATTTATATTTTAAAAACATAGCTTTTTTTTTTTTTACTTTTTATTCATCAAAGTATCCTAAAAAAGTATCACATGTTCTGAAAAAATATTAAGGAGCAGAACTGTTTCCAACTTTGATAATGAATCATCATATTAGAATGATTTCTAAAGATCATGTGATAATGATCCTAAAAATTCAGCTTTGCATCACAGAAATAAATGATAATTTAAAGTATAATGAATTTAAAAACAATTATTTTAAATTGTAATAATATATCACAATATTACGTTTTTTTCTGTATTTTTGATCAAATAAATGCAGGCTTGATGAGCAGAAGAAACTTCTTTCAAAAAATTAAAAATAGTAATGTTTCCAAACTTTTGGTCTGTACTGTATATATATATATATATATATATATATATATATATATATATATAGAGAGAGAGAGAGAGAGAGAGAGAGAGAGAGAGAGAGAGAGAGAGAGAGAGAGACAGGTGCATCTCAAATTAGAATATTTTGAAAAACTTTTTTTTTTCTTTTTTTTCTTATTTCAAAAAGTTAAACTTTCATATGTTCTAGATTCATCACATGTAAAAATGTTTTACGTGTTTTTTTTTTTTTTTTTTAATCCAGTCTCTCAAAATATTAGAACACTTCCTAAGAAAAAAAAAGGATAAGCAAAAAGCAAAGTTTAAGTTCTGTAAAGTATGTTAATTTATGCACTTAACACTTGGTCAAGTATCACTGGGGTTCATTTTTTTCAGAGCTTTTATGATTTGTCTGTCATCAACTACTGAGGTTTTTGTGATGGATGTAACTTTTTCTTTGCTGTTCCAATACTTATGAAAGGAACTGTACTGTGCATATATGTTATATTGACTTCTTGTCTTTTGTTTTTTGCATATTTATTTTTAATCACTTGTTTATTTTGTTATTGTGTCTTGTGCATTAGAAGCTTCTGTCACCAAGACAAACTCAATTTGGCAATAAAACTCTTTCTGTTTCTGATTAATAAAAAAAATACAATTTAATTGAATTTATTTCAATATACATTTATTATTAATAAATTCAGATTTTTGAAAAGCATGCAATGCAATGCAAGACAAACTAGATACAGATGAGTGTTCAGCACAGAGGACATTTACACAACAAAAGGTGCGTTTACACTGGATGCTTTACACACGAGACCCTTTAGATATCTTCAGATAATAGCCAAGGACAAGAAGACAGAATACGCTGTGTTTTACATCCTAATGAACACCAAGCAATGTCCATGACCTGACATTTAAATGAATAAATCTACAGAGGAATCACGACTGCAGAACTGATATTTTAGCATTTTAATTGGTAGGATATTATTCTAAACTGAATCGAATCTCGAGCTGCCTAATGATTCCCATTCCTTCCTCACAGTCTCTGCACGGAAAAAAAGAGCAGCGTGAACTTTCTCCGTTTGTGTTCCACACAAGAAAACATGCTACATGGGTTTGGAACGACATGGGGCTGAATAAATGAATCATTTTTGTTGAATATTCCCGAAACAGAGATTGCAATCCTTCAGCAATACGTGGTTACAGTAAAACCCTCTCAGCAGCGTTCATCTCAAAGTGCTCTGAAACACTAATTGCACACAATTAAATGATTTTAACCCAACTGACAGCAGACACATGCTGAAATTGTTGTCTTTGAGAATAAAAATGAATGTTTTGATACTAAAACAGTGACAAGAACGTATTCAGAAGATGTGTTGAAGAGGCTGATGTAAAATTATCTTGTACACTGTCATTTACTTAAAAGTTATGGCTGAGGTTGAAGAGCTCATAAAAAATAACCACACTCACATGACAGAATGAATCTTCTTTTTATCCATCAGACCGTTCTCTCTCTCTCTCTCTGAGAAAAAAAGTGGATGTGAACATGTACATGTGTAGATAAACACACAAACACACACACACACACACACACACACGTTTGTTTTTGTGTAAAGTGTGTTCATCCCATAGGTGTAATGGTTTTTATAATGTAGAAACTGTATATTCTATGGCCCTTCACCAACCCTACACCTAACCCTAACCCTCACAGGAAACTTTGTGCATTTTTACTTTCTCAAAAAAACTAATTCTGTATGATTTATAAGTGTTTTGAAAAATGGGGACATGGGTTATGTCCTCATAAGTCACCCTCTCCTTGTAATACCTGTGTCATACCCATGTCATTATACACACACACACACACACACACACACACACACACACACACACACACGCACACACTCTCTCTCTCTCTCTCTCTCTCTCTCTCTCTCTCACACACACACACACACACACTCTCTCTCACACACACACACACACACACACACTCTCTCTCTCACACACACACACACACACACATACACACTCTCTCTCTCTCTCTCTCACACACACACACTCTCTCTCTCACACACACACACACACACACACACACACACACACACACACACACACACACACACACACACACACACACACACACACACACACACACACACACACTCTCTCTCTCTCTCTCACACACACACACACACACACACACTCTCTCTCACACACACACACACACTCTCTCTCTCTCTCTCACACACACACTCTCTCTCTCACACACACACACACACACACACACACACACACACACACTCTCTCTCTCTCTCTCTCTCTCTCACACACACACACACACACACACACACACACTCTCTCTCTCTCTCTCTCACACACACACACTCTCTTTCACTCTCTCTCACACATACACACACACGCACACACACGCACTCTCTCTCTCTCTCACACACACACACACACACACACACACACACACACATAAATATATATATAGGTGTGTGTGTGTATGTTTAATATTTAAAAATACATTCATGAACATTATCCTTTTTTAAATGATTTTGGATGAATCAAATATGTAGATGATATATAATAAAAAAAAATAAAAAATAAAATCAATATTTAAAAATATATTTATAAAAATGTATCAATGCATCACAATTCTTTCTCACGTGATTTTAGATAAATCAAATATGTAAATTATATATAATGTAAAAATATAAAGTAAGTGACTACCTAGCAACCATCAAGAGCATCTTCTTGAAGTTCTGTTGGACAAGCACGAATCACATTTTGTCTTAACTATTTGTGCCTCATTATGTTTTTGTTCTTTTCGACTTTGAAGATTTATTTTTCGACATGCAGTAGCCTGTTAGTTGCTTGTCATTCAAACTGTCTTCGCGCGGGTTGCAATGCCCTCATGTACAGCGTGAATCAAATTAAATTGCATTCATTGGGAATTCCACAATCCCTTCCCTTCAGTCTTATTATCAGGGTTGTGTGGAAAATTGGAGAGTGAAAGAAAATGAAATCTTTGTATTAAATCAGCTGCTATGCATGCCACTCAATCGATATACGCTCCTCTCTATCTGTTCCAGATGAACGCACAGCCCACTGGCAGACTATTAGCTTATTACAAAAGCAAATCAGCCAGCAGAATGAATGCTCTTCAAAAAGATGAATCTTGGTTTAAACAATTAACAGCAATAAAGGAGTGAAATGCGCTCTTGAATTTGCCTTGCTCTAATTTGTAGCATCATCACAGCACGAGATGGTTGTCTTGCACTGTATGCCGTCTCACATTTTTAAACGCAGAAATGTGTTGCGTGTGAACGGACCATGAACCAGCAAGTCTAATAACATAAGAAACTTTTTTAAAGTTCAAAGAAGCTACTACATTTTTCTTCTTTTTTGATACACATGCTCACTCTATGGACTGCTGGATGAATAAAACCATTTTATATTGACTGAGCGACGAAGAAAACGTATTTAATAATGATGGACTTGTACCTATACAGTTATTCTTTAAGGACGGCAGTGTTCACGAGCTGCAGACTGTTGAAAATACAGTCGAAAAACCTTGAAATGCTCTGTTCTTGTGACAGAAACAGCTGTTGGACTCCGTAGACAACGCTTCAAAGCCAGTGCATGTATGACTGATTCTTTTTACACTCATTCCCAGTACATGCATACAAATGAGAGCTTCATCACCATATATCTCTTAGAGTACACAGAAAGATCAATGAACAGCAGTGTTTTTTTCTTCTTCTGGAGAAAAGAGTAAACAGTTCTTTGGAATATATCATGCACACTTCACATAACAGCATATCCTGCAGAATGCATGGGATTACAATTAATTTACTTAGCCGAGAATCTTCACTTGTTTGTAAAATGCTTATCAATCCCTGATGAAATTCAATCAGCAGTGGCTCTTTCATGCTTCTGGGAGATTCAAAGGAGTTTTCTTCTAATAATTGACATTGTATAATGTATGTGACCCTGGACATTTCTTTTTTAATTGAAATGTATACATCAACTACAAGATGAATAAATACGCCTTCCATTGATGCATGGTTTGTTAGGATAGGACAATATTTGGCCAAGATTCAATTATTAGAAAATCTGGAATCTGATTGAAAAAAATAACTCTGTCTAGGACAGATATTTGATTTGTTTATTTGTGATATCTTCAAATCTCAGAATCTTTGATGCACATCAATACTGCATTATTATTAAACTGATGTTCTTTATTAGATGGAAATTGATTCAACTGTTAATTTCATTGGCCACTTCCAAGGCTTTATAGTTTCAGGGATTCATCTCTATGTAAGTTGAGTGTTTTGTAGTGTAGAACATGTCAGTGTCATAAACCTCAGCTGTGCAGTCAAACACGGACCATAGAGCAAGGACAGAATAGCCAGTATTTTACCAAAACCGTAGATACAATGAAGTTTATTCTGCTAACCAAGGCTGCATTTAAGTAGCCGAAAATATTAGAACACAATTTAAAGTTTGGGGGGAGTATCCCACAATGCAACTTCTATTTGCAATGCAACAAATGCATCTGAAGTAAATGCAGCCATGATTCTGAACATCAAGCAACAAACGTTAAGTTTTGGTAACTTTATATTGTGAAGTATTTAGCAAGTAATGCATTGCAATGCTTGTTTTCAATCCATATGAATCAATCTTTCTCATCAGAATGAGCAGCTATGGTCATATTTACATGAACTGATTCTGCTTCACATTGAAAAAATGGCAATTACCGAAAAACTACAGCGACTGATGAAATCGCCTCATCCGTCTTGAAGAAGAATGATTTTATAAGGCACAGATTAATTTTGTGAAATAAATCAAAATTCTTATTTTGTTGATTAATTGTCTTGCATGGTGTAATCTTCCTGTGACCCAAAACAACAATAATTGACTTGAAAATGAAGAAGTGGGAGAAAGATACTTGATGCAGCATTTTTTTTTTCTTGTTGGATATTTTTGGAGATATCACAAAAATCACTCAAGTAAATAAATTCTGAATATCACTTTTTTCACACATTTGCATCTGTTCATATCATCTCATATGCTATTATATGTGGCAACTATATGAGTCAAGAAATTTGAACAAATTATGTATATATTTTCTTTTCAATTTTCAATAAGTTTCAGATTTGTTTTCCTTTATACGATAATACATTTAATAAATGGACATTAATATATTACATTTGCATATGGGATTATCAGTTTAAAATAATAAAATGAAGATAATTAGGTATTCTTTACTTATCATCTTGATCGTACACTGTTTGATATTTTGTTACCTAATGCAGTGACTTTCCAACATTTTTCAAAATGTGCTTCAATTATCGTTTTATTCTGACTGCAATTTTAGAGTTGCTGAGACTGAAGAAATGTTCTTCAATTCCACATGCATATTCAAGTAATTTTACATTTTTATGCATTTGGCAGGAACTTATTTCCAAAGCAATTTCAATTTACATTCAAGGTCCACATTTTATTGGTGTCAGGTCATGCTCTCTCTGGGAATCAAACCCATGACCTCGTCGTTGTTAACATCATGCTCTACTGTCTGAGCTACAGGACGACTGGAAATGAAGGCTGCTGGGAAGGTGAATATTTAATGCAAAAACTATTTGCATGGTGCAAAAGATTCAAATCATCAGGGGACATTATTAATTTCTTGTGTATTTTGGATAGTGGGAGTCTCTAAGTGTTCCTCGGAGCTCTAAATCTAAGCTTCTTAGGTTTGCTACACTGACTCATCCAACTGCTGGAATAAAATCCAGACGCTCTGTTCTGAAACATTCAGTAAGCCATTTTTGATTTTATTCCCCTTTTTTTGGCTCTGTGATCTATATCTAGGGCATGCTTTTTGCACACATAATGGTTAACATCTACCAGCAATGGACTAACTGGACCATGCTAACCAGACAAACTCTGACATCCTGATATTGAGGGCAATGAAATGTCTCGGACAACATAATCCAGTGAGTTCAGCCAGATAAGGAGACTATCAGCAGTGCAGAATAAAAATGCCATCCTTATGGCAAACGGTAATAATGTGCACAAAATTTGACTGAATGAAAGCAGAAATGCAACAATTCAGCAGGCTATAAAATATAAGCAAGATGTTAAACTACATAATAATATGTATTAAGTGAGTATAAAAAATAATGGATATTAAGTGGAACGAAACATCTAAACTAAAAATATGTTGTGACTGAGTGAATAGTATTTATTCTGTTCTATTTTACTTACATGTGTATTACCAAAAAAAATGTATGAAAAATGCTTTTTGATCATTCAGTTGATCAAAGTGAATGGAGGGGAAACCTGTTTGGAAATAGGCATTATTGTTGCATTTGTGTTTGAATTTAATGTTTTTGGACACTTAATTGCATGCTACTTTCATAAAGAAGTGTATTGTAGTTTAACTTTCTATATTAAATGCAAAATCTGAAAGTTTAAGTGTTTTTTTTTATATATATCATTTCACATTTAACAAAAAAGTTGCTTATATAATGTTGTAATAGTTTTTTTCTACACACACACACTACACGTAGTCCTACACATGGACGCTCTTTTCAAACAGAAGCTTTTAACACACATGATATCTGCCACATCTTATAATGACTACTACAAATTACAAATTATATATCATTTTATTTCAAATAAAGGGAAAATGAAAAGTGAGTTTAATCCAAGCAGCTCTAATTTTGCGGTGTTGCCATTTAAACATGTTAATTACAAAAACAAAACGTTCATTGTACTGTCTCTGGAAAAATCAACAGTGATTGATCAGCTTTTATTTATATATAGTATTGTAGACGTTATTACCTAGGCGAAGCTAAATTTGCTGAAATATAGGCTCCAGTACGAGCGCCTGCATGGTCCATCAGATGCCTGTCAAAGTTGAGTTCATTACTATAGCAACAGTAAAACTGTCATGTCGTTATAACGAGAAAACAAACTTTCGTTATGTCGAGATAACGAGAAAAATAAGTCGTTATAATGAGAAAACGAACTTCGTTATATCGAGATAACGAGAAAAATAAGTCGTTATAATGAGAAAACGAACTTCGTTATATCGAGATAACGAGAAAAATAAGTCGTTATAACGAGAAAACGAACTTCGTTATATCGAGATAACGAGAAAACTAAGTCGTTATAACGAGAAAACAAAAAGGAAAAAAAAAAAATATAATGCATGGCCGCTTAGAGCTTCCGTAATAAAACCTGCCAATGGGGGTCAGTAAAATAATTGTATTTTCCCTTCAAATAAAGATTTTTTTTTCTCACCCTACGGACAAATTTTTTCTCAAGTGAGAGTGTCTTGATTTCAGAAGTTTTTTTTTTCTTTTTTTTTTCTAATCCTATTTAGAACAGGTTTTACACAGGTCTTGTCATGTCTTTAATGCGTGTGCATGTGTGTAAACTGCTTCTCTTCGTGCACAATCTGTTCTGTTCATCTCAAGCTGACTTTCAGATGTCCCAGTATCAAGCGCATCAAACACATGCTGCTGACAGTATGGACGTTAACTACATCTGTTCAGAATTATTCCTCAAACACGCCGTAAAAATGTTGAATTTAGAAACAACAATCCATTATGCATTCAAGACTGCTCTTCTCCCGGGACGTCCCACACACACACACACACACGCTGTTGCTTCGATGAAAGACAACAGGCATTTTTGTGTTGTCTGTTCCTGTGTCTGTCTTATCGATGCACGGCCGGTGTGAGAGCTTCTCGTACAGCAGGACACGACCCACAGGACTGTGTAAGTAATCTCTCTGAATCTGAGCACAGAATGATCCTGCGCCAAATACAAAACCACCTTAACGCTCCGCTGAGATTCCTCCATCCTCTGCAAGACATGAGTGGAGTCAAAGGTCTGCAAAAACCAGAGACTTCAATCCAAACTCCCACAGTTTGCTAACTGTACTTAGTATGAATGAACCGCTGCAGGAGAACAACTAGATTCTGGCCTTTTCTTGAAGAAGAAGTCTGTGTGAAACTCACCAGGGTGCTGTGGGTGGTTTCTAGGATGTTGTGGGTGTTTTTTTACAGGTCTGAGTCAAAAGAGTCCTGCGCCCTCAAGTCTCTAGATCTTCTGGTCTGTAGAAATGGTTCGGTTCTGTGGGATTTTCACCTGTTTAATCTTCCAGCATGTGAAAACAGTGTCTAATCACTTGAAAGAGATGTGAGGAATCCTTCATACTTAAGTTTAGGATTTTGAACATTTGTAAAAGTGATGCTTGTCGTAGCAAACACCGTGAATCAGGACTCATTAAAGGTGTATTAATTATGATTCCTATTTGAAAATTTTTGCACTTTAGTGCACTATTAAAAAGACCACATTATATGGACATAAAATACTTTAAACGAACACAGTATGCTAATTGCATGTGATGTTTTCTGTCATTAAATTGCATGTTATTAGAAATTAAACAAAAATGTATCTTAAAAATGCATGTTATATTAAAAATGCAAATATCGGAACTTTAGAGTGCTTTCTGGTAAACTTACAAAACTTGCATGCATATTGCTGCTGAAGCATTTATAGAAAACTAAAATATACTTTAGTGTAATTTCGATTGAAACTTTATTGAAATGTATTTGGAATGTCTCTTTTGTAATGTTTAAATGGAGAATAATTACTTAGTTACTAATTAATAAGTAGATTACTTAAACACATTTTAAGATGTACAGTAACTAAGTAAAAAAAGCCATTATTACTGTGCACTTTAAAAAAAATGTTTTAGAAACATAGTCATGAAAGTGTGTTTTTTAAAATACCCTTAATTGGTTTTTAATTTCATTAATATTATATAATGTGCAAGCACAGCTTTAAAACTACTTTTAAGATTTGAGGTACACTACCAGTGCACATTCAATTCAAGCGCACTTCTTTTTCATGAGAATGTCTCAAAAAAATAAAATAAACAATAGTCCTTGTTTCAGGTTGACTACATTTGAGAGAAATACATGTAAGACCACAAAATAACTCTATTGTATCTCCTCTTCCAGTGTTTTAGAACAGCATTCAAAGTGCATTCATTTAGTGAAAACTAATCCTGCGGGAAAAGGAAAACTGTTCTGCCAGAAAATGTAGCATTTTAAATTCATGCTTGTCTGCAATAAATCAATGCAATCTGTTCTTTATCAAGTTATTCCGGAGAAAACAAAATCTATATAATGATTTAAGATTCTGTCAAGACATCCTACACATCCTTGATTCGTGCATTCATACGTGAGGTGTGTGTGTATTATACACAGCTGACTGACTTCTTGGACCGCGGCGTGACTCCAGGGTCAAACGGTGAATGTGTGTTTGACCTGAAGTGATGTCAAGTGCTTCAGCGCCTTTGGGGTGATCACTTTGAGCTAAATCTGAACTATGAATGCAATACACTGGTAATCATGCATTCTGCTGGAGTAAGGGATGTTGAATGTTGTTGCTTTATTTCTAAATGATATTATCCTTTGCACACAGAGCCTATTAGTCTTGCAAAATCAGTATATATATATTTTTTTCTAGCTAGAAAACTTCATTTGTTTGTACATGCTGTTTAGTCACAGTTTTTTTTTTTTTTTTTAAATAGTTTTGTTTGTGACTTTTCATCAAGATTTTGAAACATGTCTTTTGGTTGATTTCCTTTGTTCAGTTTATCCCCCAAAGAAACCAGTTTATTGCACTAATAACATTTTTTTGTGTGTGTTCTCGATAGGTACAAGGTATAGTAGCTGTCAGAATGTACAGCAATTAAGCATCGACACAAGGAGGTAAAGACTCTCCATGCATAATGTGCATTAACCCTTGACGCCTTTGACAGTCATATTGTAATTGTGCCTGTGTTTTGACTCCAGACTCATGCGGTCCACTGAAGCTCATGCATTGAAAAGAATGCTCGACAGAAATAACACAGCTGCTCACAGCACCTAATAATGGATGATAGATAGATATATAACAAAGCAATATTGGTTTTGCCATGCACACTCTCGCCAACATATCCTCTGTGATGTGAGAGCACACTGTAATACTTGTGTGCATGCATTCATCTGCCTTCGACACGGGTGAATAGTTGTTACGTTTAAGTAGTCTGAAAAGGATGGAAAATTGCTTTTTGTGTTCGGCCAAAAATGTGCATGCTATAATGCAACGGCCTCCTAATGTTATGTGACTAAAAGAACTTTCCACTGGAAATAACTGAATTGCATAGGCTGAACAGTGTCTCCTGAAGATTAATGCGGTAAATAAGTAGGCCTATTTTTAGATCCTGGATTGTTAGAAAATGACTCATTGCTTTCCCCAGATCTAATTCGCCGTATTATGAAAAAAAAAAAAAAAAAATCGTCTAATGTGGTTCCTGTGTATTCTTGCTCTACTTGTGTTGTCTGCATTAGATGCAATGCCCAAGACTGTTTTATATGTGTGCCTATAAATCATTTTTGCATCATGACTTTAATTGTTGCATTCAATTTAAGTTGACAACTTGTCAAGTTTAATTCAATGCAACAACAAAATAAATCATTTGTATTTTTATTTATTTTTTTATTTGAATTATTTTGCCCGTTTCAGAAATAAAGCCCATTGTGGAATATCTGGCAGCTATTCTTTCAGAAAAATAGGTTAGAAAACTCTCACTGGGCTGGTAAAACAACATTCTTGAAAGATTTCCAGAGGGCAACATTAACCCAAAAACTGTGATAATGTACTAACATCATGTAAATGTAGTAAACCCTCACAGCTTTTGATGAATTTTGATGAATAAACAAAATAAGAAACAACCTCGATATCAGAGTACAGTCAGTGCAAACGCTTTAAAATGATGTGGATAATTTGGGATCACTTTGCTTAAAGCCTTTATATAATGCATAATGAAAGTAGTTTAAATGCATAAATTATGCCTTGTAATGTAATGCACTTTATAATGCATTGTATGATCTCATGAATAATTGTAAATACAGTTAGAATATTATCTATTCATTGTTGAACCTTTAAAAGTATAATGCATTAAAATACATGACAAACAAATATTCAAATATAATAATGCATTTTAAGTTTTGTTACAATTATTAATGAAAATATATAATGCATTATGCACACTATGAATACCTTTATAATGCATTATACATAAATGTTTTAAGGGTTACAGGTATTTTTCATGTTCAAGGCATGTTTTCAGTCCTAATCTCTATAATGTGATTGCATGATGTGGTTGCTTCTTAGAGCATCTTTAAAAAGTTGCAGCATTAAAGGTAACAGGTGAGATTAAGCTCCTCCTCTCTGGACTCGAGCTGTCGTGTCAGTGTGGATGCTGTGGGAAAGACTAGAGATAGAAAAGCTTTCTAATGTTTGAGATATACTCGAAACAGATCCTGAGCAACGATAGAGTCGGATCTTCCTGTCTGTGTCCGTCAAACTGTAGATATCTCTGACAAGCCTCCGGTTTGCACTGTTACAGAGCATCATCTCTCTCTCTCTCTCTCTCTCTCTTACACACACACACACACACACACACACGTGTTAGAAACTGTATTGTTGTTTGCTCAGAGTGTGTGTTGCTCTTGAGAGATTTATTGTATTCAATCATGTAAAAGTTTGACTGCTGCTTGAGTTCAAGAAGAAACAGTGTTCACAGTCTAGTTTACAATTTGACATATTTCTGAGTGTAAAGCAAGGTTGGACTTGATTTTATTAGTTGGATATAACTGGATTGTGAAATGCAATGCGTATAACAGAACATCATTGGAAAAACATGCATGAATGAATCTCACACAACAAAAAACAAGGAATATTTGTTAAGCAAATAAAAAGAGTTCATTTAGATTCATGTTGACTTAAAGCGTTTTTCGGGGTGATTCAACAGTCTTCTATGACAACTCTTCAATTCTGACTTTTAAACAAGGATTTATCTTGGCCAGCTATGCCGGAAACAACACTTGTGAAAGATTTCCAGAGGGCAACGTTAACATAATAGTGGTAACACTGATTGTCAAAACATTGTGTTGATGTGGAAAAGCCTCACAGCTTTTGAAGACTTTTTGGCGAATAAGCAAACAGAGAAAGCAAACATTATAACAGAATGCAAAAGCTTAAATTGGTATGTTATGATCAAATACTTTCCAATATACCAGTTTTAAATGCATTTATTTATTTGAATATTTTTGTATATATTTTTTATATTTTATTTATTCACTTATGCATGCATATGAATATTTTGCAAGCAGTTGCACACATGCAATTTATTTTGGTGCTACTAGCCGCACAGGAATCACAGACTTCACCTTTATGCATATATTCAGTCCTAATCTCAAGATAAGAAAATCACCAATGACACAGGACATGGACATTTCATTGTCTGTAATATAAAGAGTACAGGTACTCTGTAAGTATTTCCCACCACGTATAAACATGGATTCATAACCCATTTAATTGGCATCTTGTACCTACATAATCTTTTTTTTTTTTCCATATTCTGACAGTACAACTATATCATCAGGTACTGTAAAATGTGTATCTTAAAAGACAAACTTTAAAGAAAATAAAATAGATTTTATGCAGTCAAGCTTTAATTTTCTTTAGATAAGTCAACATGAAGAGATAAATGTGAGTGTTTTACATTGGTATTTTCTAAGATATATTGATGCAGTCTGTTTATTGTTTGTGACGGTTCATTAGCTAATAATAGGCAAATTATATTCTATAATCTGTAATGCACTGGAAAATGTCAACTTTAAGAGATGCACCAATTTACAGGCACTCATCCAGAGTGTTTGCGTTGGTTGGACTGATTTAAGTTTGTCCGATCCTTGCTTCAGTTAATCTATGACAGAAAAGACAGTAAATACAGGCAACTCAGTGGAAGAGAGCCACATTAAGAATCTGACAGCCAGAGCATTGTTGCTATATGCTAATGGGATAATCACTTATGCTGACAAAAAAAAAAAAAAAGATATGATTTTTCCTACTGTAGGCTGTTTTGAATTTCATTTTGGATGAACTCTGGGCTAAAAATGAAATGTTGGCACATAAGCATATTAGTTAGCATCATTATTTATACCAAGTCTGTGCTTTCTATGTCAGGCTGCAAACAGTAATAGCGGCACAGTGTCAACCTACCAATGTACTTTTAATTGTCTCAAGAAAGTATTTTACGATAGAAATGACACTCTTAACTTTTAATAATCGAACACAGTGTCAACAGCGGACATGTGCGGCGTGACAAAACTTGATCGAGGCCATATAATTAAGGAAGGTGTCTAAGCGCAAGTTCTTGATGCATTGATGCGCCTTCGCTACAAAAGATGTTACATTTCAGACAGCTTGTCATGTTGCTGGCCTACTAATGTAAAACTTGTTTTATTTCTAATGCAGTATGTATATGTGATTATAAAACAGCAAAATGCAAAGTTAGCTTTCAGTCCATAGCAATAGATTTCTGTTGATAATAAAGTAGGGGAAAAATAACGTGCATGTGGCGACATTTCTGAAAAAGGACATTACGCTGCTTCTTGCACATGTTGAAACATTTTCAAAGTGAAATTTGCGAGTGCCGCTAGAAGCATGTTCAGTTTCATACGAATTATGTTGGTTGTCGTTTGTATCACAGCAGTTAAATAAGTTAAATATTCTCTATCTGCATTTGAAAAATAACATAACATCTATTCTAAACCTGACCCTAAACCCTATGAAATCCATGCACAGTGGTAAAAATTATTTTGAGGTCATAACATAAGGAACTGAACAAAATAAGTCTTTTTTGATCAATCATCTGTTCTAATCATAATTGCAAAATTGTAGGTAAAGGCATGTTTTTTTTTCAGTGAGTCTAGGTTGATTTTAAAGTGGCTGCATTTAAAATTAAATAAATAAATAAATAAATAAAAGTGGTGAAAGAGAAATTGATAATAAATACTGGTGGTGAAAAAAAACTTGCTTCTTTTTGCAAAAAAAATAAAAATAAAAAAAAAAATCTTTTGAATTGAGGTTGTGTTGAATGAAGTGAAATTTAATATGAAAGCAGAAAAAACGTGAAATTGCATTTTCTTGTAAAAACACACTTTTTTTTACACCTTCGAAAATCTTTTATTTTTATTTTTATTTTTTAATTGAGCAAGGTTACTGATTTGTCCATTTATGTGAACATTCTGCAATGATGGTGCAACTTCCAGTGTCGATGAAGAATGGTGGGACAAATTTCCAAGAGCTGCATGAAACGAAGGGCAGTACAATGCTTCATTGAATTCTGTCCTTGGGCAGGTGGATGGTTTTTGCACTTATTAATATTTTTGGTATTTTAAAAATTAAAAGCATGTTTGTTTTGCTGTGTTCTCAGGATCTCAGACCTGCACAAGAACCTTGAATCACTATTCAGTCCCTGATCACCACAGTCACTTTGGTTTCACCACAGTCCAGACCTGTCGCTTCGTGTCACTGCTGGAATGAATAACACAGTTTCTACAAGAAGTCGAGGATTACCATATTTTCTCCCGCCTTTTGTGCAGACTTTGAAAAGGCCAAAGCACTCTATGAAAACAGTTTCTTTTAGAAAGGGAATGTAAATTCAGGTTCTGTCACAGATGCTGGTTTTGCATTGGTAGCAGTGTTGGAAACTGTTTTACTAAGCTACTTATAATTTAAAGTAGGTAAACTGCAGTCAAGCTGCTCTTTAGTAAAAGCAGTTAGCTGCACTAAACCTTTCACAAAAAGCAACAGCACTTTTTTAAATGCATAAAATGTATTGAATATTTAATCTACATTTCATGTTGCACATTTAGTTTCAGAATAAATGCAACACATTTATAATTATAAAACTATAAAAATTACTTCATACAAGAAAACATGAGTTAAAATGAATCGTTTGCTGGGTCAGTTGTTTATTTAAACTGTTCAAACAATTCAGTTCACTTGAATGGAAATCCCAATGCACATAATTTAACAGTTGCATTTCATTATTGCCATTTCATTATAAAAATGCAATGGACAAATACAAAAAATGTAAATTTTTTGTCATGCTGGACCATTGCTTGCTTGAAAAAAAAATGCTTTGTTAGTATTACTAATTGCTTTTATTAATATTTTGAATTTAATTTTTTCTTCTTAGTTTTCATCTTCCCCCAATTTTTTTTAAAAATTACTGTTAGTTTTTAATGTGCTTATTAGATTTTAGTTTTTATTATATATCTAAATAGTATATATATATTTTTTTTTTTTTATAATACTTAATTCAGTTAGAGGCCCTTTTTTATTTAATATTTTTCATCAATATCTTATTTTTTCAGCTTTATTTCAATCTAAAATGTTCTTAGTTTCAGTTTTAGTTAACAATAACAACACTGGAAAAATTAAATACTGGAAACATGAAAACTATTGAATTACTGCTAGGCTACTGAAAAAATAGTTAATTAAGTGCTATGCTACTGTTTTAGAATTGTAGTTATTCGTTCTCAAACACTGTTACATGCACATTTTTCCTGGTTTGAGTAATCCCAAGCACAAACAGATTTAGAAACATTTTATTGCTAAAGCATTTGTTTAGCCTTTTGCAATGGCCTGTTCATAATGAACGTGTCTCTGATCATATGAGAGTAATTTGTTTTCCTCTGCTGGTCATGTTTACGCAGGTTTACTGAATATCAAACACTGTTCAGTTTGAGAGATTACAGACTCCACGGCCAGAACATCCTCCAAACTAAAGTAAAAACATGTAATATTCAACAGCTACCTGTATTTCTAAAGTCAGCGTTTCCCGAGACAAGATATTTAGGGCTTCAGAGAAAGAGAGGATGAAATATGACAGGCAAATTCATGCGAGACAATGATGGATGGACCTCATCCGTAAGTCAAGGTGTGTTATGGGTAATACAGGGCTGTAACTTACTTGTAACAAGACAGAATGAGAAAGACGCTCAAGCAACCAATCTGCGGTTAAGAGATTTTTACACTAGATTAGTGTCTGTACCAGAATTAGATTCATAGCCTTCTCTATATAGATGTCTAAAGGGCCGTACCTCAATAAATGTGAGGTTTTCAAGTATTAGACAATATATTCCCACAAATGTTGTCAGTCAGAACAAGCAATCTCAAATTGAGCAAT